>NC_030811.1:5063255-5363397 GCF_001704415.2 Capra hircus | reverse complement strand
GGCCTGGCGTGCTGCGGTTCATGAGGTCACAGAGTCGGACACGACAGTGACTGACCTGAACTGAACTGAGCGTCTCATCCCAGTGCAGAATACCACATACCCCTGGGTTTCAGCTGTCCAGCTTTAAAATGTAAACATGATTCCCAGGAATGAGATGCATGTTGATCGACGATCAGAATACGAGCACTGTGGGATAGCCCAGAAAAAGTCAAGGTCTGCCAAATTCATATATAAAATATTTATCCAAGGGCTTCTGTCTATAGTTTTATAGTTTGAGAAGAAGGTCATTTTCCTTGGACATTAGTCTTGGAAAATATATTTTTAAATGTGAGAATAACCTCATTGTTAGGGCTTCTAGTTGCGTTTATGAGGCTGTTTCTCAAGAGACTTTCTCCAGGTCACTTCCCACATTTTCTAATCACTTTGACTGCAGACTCACTTCTCCTTTAATGTTACCCTCTTTGTTTCACAAACTATATGAGTCAATTTTCTAACACCATAACCTGGCAAGTCCTTCATCTTTGCCTCTATTTTAATTTAGCTAGAGTTGTGTGGTTTTCTACGAGTTACGTAACCTCTCTGAACGTTATTTCTTTCTCTGTAAGTCTGGGGAATAAACGTCACGTGCTGTCATGAGAATTAAATGAGTACATACTTCAATGTATCAAAGGAAAATTTTGAAGCTAACGTGGGTTTTTTCTAGTTTTTAACTGTTATCACTATATTCAATACAACTTTGGCTAAAATCCATAATGCCTGCACATAGGGAATTAATCTAATATCTGTGTGTCCTTTGTAGGTCACCTGCAATGGCTGGAGGAATTTTTGCTATTAGTAGGCATTATTTTAATGAAATTGGACAGTACGACAAGGGCATGAATCTGTGGGGAGGAGAAAACTTGGAACTTTCACTAAGGGTAATTCCAACCTTATGTTTTCAATAGTTACCTTTATACATAGAAAGTAAAATCTAACTTTAAGTCACATAATATGCTGTGGCAGCTATGCTGTTTCCCTACATGAGCATCAGGTGCTATATCAAGTCATTGATATGGGATTCCTTTCAGAAACGGGCTTCCCTAGTGGCTCAGCTGGTAAAGAATCCGCCTGCAATGCAGGAGACCTGGGTTCGATCGCTGAGTTGGGAAGATCCCCTGGAGAAGGGAACAGCTACCCACTCGAGTATTCTGGCCTGGAGAATCTCATGGATTATATACAATCCCATGGATTGTATGTAGTCCATGAGGTCGAAAAGAGTCAGACACGACTGAGCAACTTTCACTTACAGAAATGGAAAGCCTTTCATAAAACATCAGGTTTTCTTACCTATGTTTTTTTCTAACGTCAGATATGTTAAATTAATATGATATTTTTCATCTGTTTGTGGAATCTCTTGGTAGTTGTAGCATGGTAGAAAAAATACGGGATTAGGAGGGAGAGGACTTGTCACTAAATATATAGGCTGAGTTAGGCCTCTGTTTTCTATCTGTAAAATAAGAGGACTTAATAGAAGATGTCTAAATTGTCTCCTGACTCTTGAATCTTGAGACACCTGCTACAGCATGGATGAAACTTGAAGACATTTTGCTAAGTGGAAGAAGCCAGATGCACATGGGGTGAGTGAGTGAAAGTCACTCAGTCATGTCCAACTCTTTGTGACCCCAGGGGCTATACGGTCCATCGAATTCTCCAGGTCCATGGAGCCAGTAACCTTTCCCTTTTCCAGGGGGTCTTCCCAATCCAGAGATTGAACCCAGGTCTCCTGCATTGTAGGTGGATTCTTTACCAGCTGAGTTCTCAGGGAAGCCCCAGATACAAATGACCATGTATTTATGAGTCCATTCAGATGAAATGCCCAGACTAAGCGCATCCACAGGAACAGAACATGAATCAGCGGTTGCCAGGGGTGGGGGGAGCAGAGTGACTGATGATGGGGACCAGGTTTCTATTTGGGGTGGTGAAATGTCCCGGAACTCGATGGTGGCGAGGATTATCCAACCTTGTGAAAATCACTGAGTTATATATTTTAGAAGGGTGAATTTCTGGTGGTGTACAAATTATACCAATAGAAATAATAGATTTAACTTAAAAAGAACTCTATGATACGAGAACACTAGACATCAGGGTGAGTCCCAACCCTATCGCTCCCTTGCTGTAAGACGCTTGGCAGGTGATTCACTTTTCTAGTTCTAAGTTTTCTCATCTGTTAAATTGTTATCTAGTTGCTAAGTCACATCCAACTCTTTGCAATCCCATGGACTGTAGCCCACAAGGCTCCTCTGTCCATGGAATTTCGCAGGCAAGAATGGGTTACCATTTTCTTCTCCAGGGGATCTTCCCAACCCAGGAACTGAACCTGTGTCTCCTGCATCGGCAGACAGATTCTTTACCACTGAGCCACCAGGGAAGCCTGCACCTGTTAAATAGGAATAAATAAAAATTCCATTCTCAGAGCTGTATAACAATTTAATGTGGGAATTCCCTGGTGGTCTGTGCTTTCACTGATAAAGGACTGGGTTCAATCCCTAGTCAGGGAACTAAGATCCCGCAAGGTGCATGTCATGACCAAAAAAAAAAAAAAAAAGATTTAATGAAATAATTGGGGTGGAGAATAAGGTACAAAGTAGATATGCCTGGAGAGTCTGAAAAAGATACTAAGGTATGACAATTCAAACGTTTATCATATGTTTATTATAGGTCATTTTTTGCATTTGACTGAATTCTAATAGATTTTTACAGTGATTACTTTGTGCATAAAAATGTGGGCTGTCAGCTCATCATCATTGCCCGTCACGTTTTTTCCCTCACTTTTCTCTGCTTTGCGTCTTTTCTAACAGAGACAGGCAGATGTAGAGAAAACTGCTTCCTGTATGAGAAAATTCCTATCCTCTCTGAGCTTTAGCTTCCCTCGAAGTGTGTGTGTGTTAGTCACTCAGTCGTGTCCAATTCTTGCGGCCCCGTGGACTGTAGCCCACCAGGCTCCTCTGTCCATGGGATTCTCCAGGCAAGAATACTGGAGAGGGTTCCCATTTCCTTCTCCAGGGGGTCTTCCCAACACAAGGATCAAACCAAGGCTCCTGCGTCTTTTGCACCGCAGGCGAATTCTTTACCTGCTGAGCCACTGGGGGAAAGCCCTTAAGATAGTGATAGGAGCTGATACATAAGTGACAGCCATGTTGCTCTTACTTTGATTTTGTCAACCACCCTTTATATTCTCTGAGATCACTTGCAGAGATTGTACTTTGAATTGTGTTCCTCTCAGCATATACTTAGATGTTATCAGATCTGCTTTTTGTGTTTTTCCAATTTTTTTTTTCTGCTTTAGATTTTTATCTCCCTCTTCTTTTTTGGCTGGCTACGTTCCATATTTTTTTAAATTAAAGCCCAGACATCTTTTCTAATGCTTTGGATACCTTATTTTGACTATAGGGATATTTAGAGCAACGTATTCTGGTTCCAAATAGGACAAGGAGTACGTCAAGGCTGTATATTGTCACCCTGCTTATTTAACTTCTATGCAGAGTACATCATGAGAAACGCTGGAATCAAGATTGCCGGGAGAAATATCAATAACCTCAGATATGCAGATGACACGACCCTCATGGCAGAAAGTGAAGAGGAACTAAAAAGCCTCTTGATGAAAGTGAAAGAGGAGAGTGAAAAAGTTGGCTTAAAGCTCAACATTCAGAAAATGAAGATCATGGCATCTGGTCCCATCACTTCATGGGAAATAGATGGGGAAACAGTGGAAACAGTGTCAGACTTTATTTTGGGGGGCTCCAAAATCGCTGCAGATGGTGACTGCAGCCATGAAATTAAAAGACACTTACTCCTCGGAAGGAAAGTTATGACCAACCTAGATAGCATATTCAAAAGAAGAGACATTACTTTGCCAACAAAGGTCCGTCTAGTCAAGGCTGTGGTTTTTCCAGTGGTCATGTACAGATGTGAGAATTGGACTGTGAAGAAAGCTGAGCGCCGAAGAATTGATGCTTTTGAACTGTGGTGTTGGAGAAGACGCTTGAGAGTTCCTTGGACTGCAAGGAGATCCAACCAGTCCATTCTGAAGGAGATCAGCCCTGGGTGTTCTTTGGAAGGAATGATGCTAAAGCTGAAGCTCCAGTACTTTGGCCACCTCATGCGAAGAGTTGACTCATTGGAAAAGACTCTGATGCTGGGAGGGATTGCAGGCAGGAGGAGAAGGGGATGACAGAGGATGAGATGGCTGGATGGCATCACGGACTCGATGGACGTGAGTCTGAGCGAACTCCGGGAGTTGGTGATGGACAGGGAGGCCTGGCGTGCTGCGATTCATGGGGTCGCAAAGAGTCGGACACGGCTGAGTCACTGAACTGAACTGATTCTTCCTCTAAGCCCCTATTTAGCCATATCTTATAAGTTTATTTTTATTGCTTTTGTTCCTACTCATTTGTTCCACTCTCATCCAGGCATTATTTTTGTGACCCTCAATGCCTTTGGTACTTTTTATTGCTTGGTTGATTATTACTTATTTGATTACCGTGGGCTTTGCGAATGAAGCATAAGAAAAATCTCCCCTTTTCAGGACCTAGTAACTTAATAAGCACATCCTTGTGTCTCAGAATTGAATCGATTTTGTGAATGATGCATCTTTGAAAACTGAGTATATTCCTTGCCTTGGTTTTACCTTCCCTCCAGACAGCAAATAACAGTTAACTTATTACTCAAGTTCACTCATAATTTTTGCTTCAATATTGTCAGCAACTTCATTCCTAATGGCGCTTTCATCTGTTTCAAGGATGCTTGGGTGTCACTTTTCATAAACAAACATGTCAATTAATAAATAGCCAGGCACTCTCTTGACACTGGTGGGCCCCTCTGCCCAAGTAACCTGATTTTTCCTGATGAGGGATTAGCTACAGCTGCATCCACTTCATTTCTCACTCATTGCAGCGAATCACTGTCCGGAGGCCCTCAGCATCGTCCCTCTGGCGTCATTTCTGGCACTGTCACCAGTTCCCTATTGGTGTCCCCAGTGGACGGCTTCTGGTCTTCCCTGTGCTTGAGGTTACTGTAGTATTGATGCGTATGTGTGTGCTCAGTCGTGTCTGACCCTTTGTGACTCCATGGACTGTTGCCCGCCAGCCTCCGCTTGTCCATGGAATGTTTCAGGCAAGTATACTGGAGTGGTCACCGTTTTCCTCCTCCAGGAGATCTTCCTGACCCAGCAATTGACCCTGCATTTCTTGTATCTCCTGCACTGGCATGAGTGCTAAGTCAACTTCAGTCGTGTCCGACCCTTTGTGACCCCATGGACTATGGCCCGCCAGGCTCTTCTTGTCCATGGGATTCTCCAGGCAAGAATACTGGAGTGGGGTGCCATGGCCTCCTCCAGAGGATCCTCCAACCCAGGGATCGAACCTGCGTCTCTATGTCTCCTGCATTGGCAGGCAGGCTCTTTGCCACCAGCACCACCTGGGAAGCCCCTGCAATGGCAGACAGATTACCTCTAGTGACCAGTCTTTCCCAGAAGTGTTCTTGGAGTTTTAGAGCAAAATCCAACAAAAAGGCGTTGAGCTGTGTTCAACACAAAATCCCCTTGCGTTGCTCAGCTGTGCTCAATCTCCTTTGCAGGAATTTATTCTTCTGTGTATCTCTCAAACATGGTTGTTCCCAAGACACTTCTTGACAACACTTGCTCCTCACCCCATGTGCTCTTCAGGGCTCAGGGCTAATATGGAGCCATTTTTCGCACCTGTGAAGCCGCGCCTGTTGTTAACCTAGTGCAATGTTTCCTTGTCTGCTAGGAAAGAACTCTCCGCTGAGCCAGCCAAATGCCCTGAGCCAGCCTGCAGCCCACCATGCCAGCCTTCTCCACCTCTCAGCCTTCTCCCCCATGACCCAGAAACAAAAGGGACCCAAAGGGGTCAAAAGGCGAGCCAGGGCCCCCAGGATCTGCAGCAGTCTCTTCTCCTTGGCCAGTGTTTGTGCCATCCCCTAGTTGATCCTTTTCCTAGTGAGCCTGCGTTGGCTTCCGTGGCTGTAACTGACACCTGTGTGGCGCTAAAACCCACATCCCATTTTAGCTTTGGACTAAACGAAAGACAGTCGTCTCAGTTTTGGACTCTCTTGAGAGCTCAAGTGAAGTTCGAGGTTCAACACACCCATCATCTAAGGAGTAGCTCTTGCATCAGGCTGTGCCACGTGCTGGGTATTCAGAAGACACAATCCCCTTTCATTCATTCACTCACTCACTCACTCAACAATATTTACTGAGAAACTGTTATGTGCCAAGCAGTGTACTGGGTGCTAAAGTACAGCGGCCCTTAATGCGGAAGTGGTTTCGAACGGTATAAAGCTTTCATTCTCTTTGGGGTAGAGTGAGATGATTAGTTATTTAGTTGTATTTCTGATCACTGCGATGAAGGAGAAATACAGAGTATTGTGAGGTCATATAGAAGGGGAACCTGACCTTGTCTTGGGGGAGGGAAGTGTCTTCAGTTGCTTCCCTGCAGAAGTGGCATGTAAGGTGAGATGTGAAGATACAAATGTATTTGGTTTTCCAGTTGTTATCATGTGTGACATGTACCACTCTGAAATATTACAGATATTAGCTCACTTCATCCTGACAATAAATCTGAGAGGTAGGTACCCACATCGTCTCCTGTTTAGAGTGGAGAAACCGAGGCACAGAGAGGTAGTATAACTTGGCAGATTCACAGAACTCACAAGCAGTGTGCTCCAAACCTGTCCCTTCCTGGCTTGTATGATCTGTTCAGCTTCAGGTCTTAAGGCCCCCCCGCCGGCCCCCCAGCTCCGGTTTACCCAGTTTCCAAGTCACTTCTCACTAATGAATGAATGTGAAGTCACTCAGTTGTGTCCGACTCTTTGCCACCCCATGGACTGTAGCCTACCAGGCACCTCTGTCCATGGGATTTTCCAGGCAAGAGTACTGGGGTGGATTGCCATTTCCTTCTCCAGGGGATCTTCCCAACCCAGAGATTGAACATGGGTCTCCTGCATTGCAGACAGACGCTTTACCAGCCTTATTGAGCCCAGGCTTCTCAATAAGGCTGGCCATATATTGGATGCCTCCGATGCCCTGAACTTGCTTTAGTCGCCCCAAGCTCGGTGTTACCATTGCTCGTGGAAAGTGATGATTTACTGTTGCCCTCAGAGCTACAGCTTTAATTCCAACCTCGGAATAAGTCTCAGATCAGGCTCCGAGTCGGCACCTCTGGTTCCCTGAGAGAGCAGGCACCCCTGCCCCAGGGCTCCATCCCACTGTACCCCAAAGGGTCAGGACATTGCTTCGGGCCCAAGGCCCTGCTCTACACCTGGAGAACCACCTGCCTCACCTCCAGACTGGGCCCTTAGACCTGAACACCAGCTCAGATTCAGCCCACGGTTGCTGCAGCCCACGGAGGTTGTAGTTTGAGAGCAAACCACAAGCGTTGGGTTTGTGCTAGAGAAGGGCTGAAGCAGGTTCTCCAGGGTCTATACTATGAGGATTAGGCAAGCTGCTCAGCACCCAGCCCCCTGCTCAGATCAGCTACTGCTCAGAATTGCCACCCTGTAGGGGTTTCCCCGTGTCCCTCTCTGCTCGCTCCACCTGCTCTATAACCTTATCCAGGTCATGTTTGCATGACTAATAGATGCAAGTAATACCAATTCTTGCCCCTTCCCGGTTCCTTCTCCTGAGTCATAAGCTTCTGTGACCAGTTGCCTACACGTTACCATCATAAGAATGTCCCATAGGTATGCTGACCAGCTAGGCGGGTGCTGAGAGAAAGGGGTGTCAAGGACAGCCCAGTTACCAGTCAGCTAATGCCATGATGATGCTTGTTATAGACCAGCTCAAAAACAGGCAATTCAGAACAAGAAGCATCTACTTTCTTCTTTCAGATGTCTGTGGGTCGGCCAGCATGGCTCTGCCTGGGCGTTTACACTGGCGGGGCTGGTCTCTGAGTCTGCTCAGCTTTGCTGGTCATTCTACTAGCAGCCCTGGGCATGTTCTTATGTTGACAGTAGGAAGGCGAAAGTCGAGGCAACCCACACAGCCTATCTAAAGTCTCCAGAGGCACTGTGTCTGCTCACGTTCCATGGGCCAAAGCATGCCAAACGGACAAGCCCAAGGTCAGTGTGTCAGAGCAATGTACTCTGCTCCTTGGTGAGGGGTGGAGAGTGAGACAGTGTTCGCAGAGCAGTATTTTCATCAATCACACCAAGTTTCTGGAATGAGCACAGCTAAGGGGATAAGAGGTCCCATTTACTTCCTTAGTGTATCAGTTAGTTTTTGCTGTGTAACAAACTGTCCCAAAAATACAGTGGCTTGAAACAATAATCAACTGTTACTCCTCAAAAGTTGTTGCGTTGCTAAAGTGGTTCTTTCGTTCACAGCCAGGAGGGTTGATTTTACTGGTACTGCTTACACATCTGTGTTCATCTGGAGGGTCAGCTGGTGCTGGCTAGCATGGGATGGCCTCATCTACATGTCTGGACATTGGCCAGTGTCCAGTGTTGGGGCAGTGGAGATGACCAGACTGTTTGTCTCTCGTGGTTAGGCAGGCTAGTGAGGTTCATTCACTGTGAAGTGGTCACCAGGTTCCCAAGGGCAGCAGATCCCAAACTGCTGCACACACTTTTCAAGCATCACCTTTGTTAATGTCCTGTTGGCCAAAGCAAGTCACAAGGCCAAGACCAGTTTCAAGAGATGGAGAAGTAAATCTCATTTCCTGATGAATGGAGTACAGAGTTACACAGCAGTTAGATGTGCAGGTAGGAATGAAAGCTTGTGTGGCCATGCTTGCGATCTACCACACTTCACTACAGCAGAGACACTCTCATTTTACAAAACACAAACCCTACGCGCTTTACAAGCGTCAGATTATCTGATGTTCATAACAATCCCATGAGGCAGGTACTTTTTTTTTTTTTTAACTTATTTGGCTGTGTTGGATCTTAGTTGCTGCAGGCAGGGCCTTTGCTGCTTTCCGTGGGATCTCTCTTTTCAGTGCACGATCTTTCTAGGGGCCTAGGCTCTCTAGTTTTACCACACAAGCTGTCCAGCTGTGGCAGGCAGGCTCTGAAGTGCGCAGGCTCAGTAGTAAGGCCGGTACTGTTGTTATCCTCGCTTTACAGATGAGGAAACTAAGACACAAATGGATTGAGTAACTTCAGTAACTTGCCCCAGATCACACGGCTCATGGGGGATTTGAACCACATGGAGTGGCCTCAGAGTTTGGACTCTGAAGTATTAAACTATACTAACTCTTTTTTTATGGTCTTTTTTTATTATTAATCTATCTGTTTGGCTGCACCAGGTCTTAATTGCAGCACGTGGGATCTTTAGTTGTGGCTTGTGAACTCTGAGTTGTGGCATGTGGGGTCTAGTTCCTGGACCAGGGACCGAACTCAGACACCCTGCTTTGGGAGCGTGGAGTCTTAGCCTCTGGACCACCAGAGAAGTCCCACTATACTCACTCTTGATGGGACATTCTCCCTTCTCACCATCCTCTTCCTCCTCCAGTAATAATGGTAATACTGGGAGCTGGAGAGACTACTTCCAGCAGGATATCCGAGAAAGAAAGCTGACCATCTCCTACATGGACAATGAGCAGCACAAAAGGCATGTCCAGATGGATCGTGTCCCTTTGAGAATGAATCAAGAGGAAGGGAGCAACTGCATGGGTCCCATGAAAATGGGGCTAAATTGCGATTGCATCCTCAATTTGATTTTTTGAGAAAGTCTTTTAATATATGTTTTACTTTCACTCCCCCTTGATCACTTTGGTTACTTGACTTTTGGTTTCTATTCTCTGCTCATAGCCAGATTTCTTTTTTGATAAGAAACATTTCACACATATAAGACTGCACCAACAATAATAAATACTTCTGTATCCATCCTAATGATTAAATGGATATTACTGATTTTCCAAATTTCCTTAAGAGCTCTTGAAAAAGAGATTAAAACATTGCAGGTGACTGGTATCAGGTAGCTTTTGCTACATAACAAAGCACCCCCAAGCAGTAGCTTAAATGATCAACTACTTAGTTCTCAACTGCAGGTGAGAAAGAGATTCAGAAAGGGTATGTCTGGTCATCAGCATGTAGCAAAGATGAAAAAGAACCTAAATTTTTGGACTTCTGGTCTAAGGGATTTTCTACTGTGTCATTCATTTTATTCTATTATTTTTTAAAAATTTATTTTATTTGTTTGGTTGCATTGAGTCTCAGCTGCGGCATGTAGGATCCTCCCTGTGTTGAGCAGGCTCAGTAGTTTTGGTGTGAGGGTGTGGGCTTAATGGCCCCACAGCATGTGGGATCTTAATTCCCTGACCAGGGATTGAACACATGTTCTCCCCGCTGCAAGCTGGATTTTCAACCACTAGACCATCAGGGAGTCCCTTGTGATTCACCTAAGAGTCTCACGTTCTACCAACTGAGCGAGCCAGGTGAAGATACTGTGGCATGCATTCTGGAGAAGGAAGTCAATGTTTGTAGACATTTTATGGGGATCAGTTCAGTTCAGTCGCTCAGTCATGTCTGACTCTCCGCGACCCCATGAATCGCAGCATGCCAGGCCTCCCTGTCCATCACCATCTCCCAGAGTTCACTCAGACTCACGTCCATCGAGTCAGTGATGCCATCCAGCCATCTCATCCTCTGTTGTCCCCTTCTCCTCCTGCCCCCAATCCCTCCCAGCATCAGAGTCTTTTCCAATGAGTCAACTCTTCGCATGAGGTGGCCAAAGCATTGGAACTTCAGCTTCAACATCAGTCCTTCCAAAGAACACCCAGGACTGCTCTCCTTTAGGAGGGGCTGGTTGGATATCTCCGGGCATTTCTAAAGAGCCCTGGAAGTTTGTTGTACCAGCCATTAGGTCTCATGCCAGAAGTCCTGCTTTCCCCTTTTCTTTAACATGATCTTTTCTGACTGTCTGATATTTTCACCACAATACTTTTGAGTATTGTTTTAATGAGTCTTATTTTAAATGATTAGGTGGATTTCCTAAGAAAACATCTATAAATCTGGGATGGATGACCTTGATTAATTAGAACAGTGGTTTTCACACTTTAAAATGCATCAGAATCACCTAAAGAACTGATTGAAGTGCGGAAATACTGGGCCCCCAGACCCAGCGTTCCTGGGTCAGTAGGTCTGGGTAGGCCCAGGGATTTACATTTGTGAGTTCCCCACTGATGCGGATGCTGCTGATCTGGGAACCATGTAAGAGTCCCTGAATTAAATGGAAGAGTTGTGTAAGTATACTCTACGTGAGGTTTATATTACAAGCACATTCTTTGTGGTGTTATCTATAATAATCAAAAAAATTAAAACTACCTACATTCCAATATTCTTATATTATTCCAAATAATACAAGACTTTAAAAATAACTTTGCAAAACATTAAATTAAAAAAGCAGGTTATCTTACTGTTGTGTATCTATGTATATACGCATACACACTTGGATTATTAGGCGGTTCCCCTGGTGGCTCAGTGGTAAAGAATTCCCCTACCAGTGCAGAAGGCATGAGTTCAATCCCTGGGTCGGGAAGATCCCCTAGAGAAGGAAATGGCAACCCACTCCAGCATTCTTGCCTCGTAAGTCCCATGAACAGAGGAGCCTGGTGGGCTACAGTTCATGGAGTTGCAAGAGAGTTGGACACAACTTAGCAACTAAACAACAATTTAGATTAGTATTGGCTGATGAAGTCTTTAAAAGGTGACTTTTTTCCTGTTTGCTTTTCTACACTTGTTTTTCCTATGGTCATACTTTTTGTGTGTAGTAAAAAAAAGTTATTAAAAATAAGCATTATAAAGTGCTTTAAGTGAAAAAAAAAAAGAGGAATAACTGAAGTCACCCATGATCAATGTTTCTTTTGTTACCTACTAACAGCCAACCCAATCCACTATTCTTGCCTGGAGAAATCCCATGGACAGAGGAGCCTGGCGGGCTGCAGTCCATGGGGTTGCAAAGAGTTGGACACGATGGAGCGACTGAACCCAACAGCCAGTAGTACTCAATAGTCTCAGGAAATGTTACTTTCAGCATATTGTTTGAGAATAGCCTAAGACAAAGTATCTTGTCCGTCTTCCTCTGATCAGCATCAGAACTGGTCATGTACGGGCAAGGCAGGACCGCTTAGGATTCAGAGCCATGACTCTGGGGCCAGATTTGAGTTTGAAATTTGTGCTCTGCCACTATATTACTGGGCAAACTTCCTGACTAATGTAGGTATTAGTTTCTTCATCTGTAGAACGGGGATGATCGCAGTATAAGGTTGCTGTGATGATTAAACGAAATAAGACACTTAATGATGGCTGCTGTTGTTTCTGTTTTAATTCAGCAGTTGCCTTTTAGCAAACAGACACTAATCATTACTGTGTTTTCTGTTTTCCTTACGTCTACAGATCTGGATGTGTGGAGGCCAGCTCTATGTAATCCCCTGCTCTCGAGTTGGACACATCAATAGGCAACACATGACAAACCACTCTGAAATTATGAAAGTCGTGGAATATAACAATCTCAGACTGGCACACATTTGGCTGGATGAATACAAGGTGAAGGACAGATCCCTGATTTGGGAAGACGAGTCAGGGAACAGAGAGGGACTAGCTCTGAAGAAGCCTTCTACTGCCTTCCAGATACCAAATTTTGTGCTTTTCCTTAAATTAGGGTCCAAGTGGTGTGAGTGGCAAAGAACCTGCCTGCCAAAGCAGGTTGATGTAAGAGACAAGGGTTCCATCCCCGGGTGGGGAAGACCCCCTGGAGGAGGGCACGGCCACCCACTCCAGTATTCTTGCCTGGAGAATCCCATGGACAGAGGAGCCTGGGGGGCAACAGTCCATAGGATTGCAAAGAGTCAGGCATGACTGAAGCAACTCAGCACAGAAGTGCCCTTTCAGTTCCTCACCCGCTCATTTTCACACCCTATGCTCGATTAGTTCCTTCTAACCCACTACAGTTCAGTTCAGTTCAGTTCAGTTGCTCAGTCGTGTCCGAATCTTTGCGACCCCATGAATTGCAGCACGTCACGCTTCCCTGTCCATCACCAGCTCCCGGAGTTCACTCAGACTCATGTGCATCGAGTCTGTGATGCCATCCAGCCATCTCATCCTTGGTCATCCCCTTTTCCTCCTGCCCCCAATCCCTCCCAGCATCAGAGTCTTTTCCAATGTGTCAACTCTTCGCATGAGGTGGCCAAAGTACTAGAGTTTCAGCTTTAGCATCATTCCTTCCAAAGAACACCCAGGGTTGATCTCCTCCAGAATGGACTGGTCGGATCTCCTTGAAGTCCAAGGGACTCTCAAGAGTCTTCTCCAACACCACAGTTCAAAAGCATCAATTCTTTGGCACTCAGCCTTCTTCACAGTCCAACTCTCACATCCATACATGACCACCGGAAAAACCATAGCCTTGACTAGACGGACCTTAGTCAGCAAAGTAATGTCTGCTTTTGAATACACTATCTAGGTTGGTCATAACTTTTCTTCCAAGGAGTAACCCACTCCACTTGCACCTTATTCATTGTTTTAATCTCTAGGGAAACTCAGGTTTCTCAGAAGTGAATCGACCAACACACGAAGTCTTTTTTTTTCTTCCCCAGGTCTATTTTCCACTCCCAAGACTGCCCCTCTGCAGCAGACGCCTCTCTGTCCCCATTGCCATGCATACGTCTTTAGATCCTCTTCCTCGACTCACTACCAAGTCCCAAGCGATGCGGTTGAAGCACCACACATGAGGGTCTTTGCTACCTCTTTTCCTTCCCGGTCAAAGGTTTTTACATCAAAGCCAGGCCCCTTCATGTATGCATCTCCCCCATGCCTTCAGCCTCTTGCCAGGACCTTTAGAATGTGCATATGGAGAGCATATAGATGCAGCTTCGTTTTAATTTGAAAGTTCAAACTGATGTGGACAGTAGCCACAAGACCTCATTGCAGATACACGGGTAGAAATATGGAAGACTCTCTCTGTGATAGTATATACCCTGGTCTTGATCTAATATTTCTTTATTATTTTAAATTATAAAAGTAGTAATACTCCACATTCTTTAGTAAGCAGGGAAATATGAATTAAAACCTCAATGAGATATTTCTACATAGCCACCCAGAGGGGTGAAACATTTTTGAAGCCTGACAGGACCATGTGTGGGCAAGCATAGGCAGTCTCAGACATTGTGGGTGGGAGTGTTAATTGTTGCAAACGGCTTTTGGGCAACAGTTTGGCACTATTGAGTAAAATAATAAAAGATATCCCATGATCTAGCAAGTCCATCCTGTGTAGACACTACAGAATGGGTGGGTGCTTCTGTGCACCAGAACAGATGGACAGGAATGTTTATGAACAGCACTGACTGTGTTAGCCAAAACGGAATGCAACGCTAATGCTTATCAGGAGGGGAATGGAATAGGGTAAATGTGATATGTTTAATCGATATACTTCTGTGTAGCCATGAGAAGTAACCAACTTTAGATGCACACACAGCAGTATAGGTAAATCTTCAAGGCGGTGAACAAAAGCCAAACCCAATAGCATACATACTGTATTGTCCCATTTCTATAAAGTTAAAACCACAATAGCAAACCATAGCATTTATGCATGAATAATTAGATATCAGTGCTAGAAAGAAAAGCAAAGAAATGAACACGTAATCAGGATAGCACTCCTGATTATGAGGAAGTCATAACCAGTCAAACTTATGAGGAAGAATTATGATCATGAAGGAGAAGGCAAGTGGCTTCTGAGGTACTGGTTTGTTCTACGTCTTGACCTAGCCAAGTTTGTTCAGGTTGATCTTTTGATAATTCATTAAGGTGCACATTTATGTTTGATGTGCTTCTTTTGTATGCTTACTGTATTTCCTGAGATTTAAAAATTATTTTTAAAAAGGTGAAGCGTCTGCATTTTTTAAAGTCTTACAGTATTGAGAAGTATGAAGTGAAAAGCTTCTGAAGCCCATAGTTTTACCCCTCAGAAGTCGTCACTAACTTATTCTCTAGTTTCTGTTACGTGCACGTACACAGGAGCGTATATCCTTTTACATAACTAGATTTGAGCATCAGTATTTTGTTTTAGAATTTTCCATTTATGTATATAATTTAAAAACATACTTTCAAAGTCTTAAAGTCAGAACATATAAACATGTCATTCTTATAAACATCTCCTTTGAACAGATTTCCTAAAACTGATCCCATTAATAAACAGCCCCCATAGATAACATTCTGGTCATCTCAGCGTTTTCTTATTCCTTAACTCTGCTGACATGAACATCCTTTTCCCATGTCTTTTTGCACATTTGTAGAGATATATCTTGACTAAATCTGAAAACGTGGACTCATGGGCCATGAATTAAGTGCCTGCTTAAATCTTGATGAATGTCCAAACTGTCCTTCAGTGTCTACGCTGTCACCTACACTGTGGCGGAGGGAGAGACTGGAGCCAGGATGCCCTCCCCCAGAATCAGTGGTCCCTTAGCCACTGCACCACCCTCTGTTTCTGAAACCACGGAAGTGTTGATGGGGGCTGGGGAGCGAGGGGTTTGGGGAGATCAGGAGAGAGGGGGAACGCTGCCATAGGTAGCTATGATCCTGGGCTTTTGAGAAGCAGGACCTAGACTTCCTCGTCCCTCTACCCTGCTTTCATCACGGTGGTCACAGCGCATCCTGTGAACAGCTGGGGCTGAGTGAGTCCCAGGTCTCCTGTGTGTGTCTGCCCTCCCCACACAGAGGAAAAGGTTTATTGTTGATTGTTTTATTGTAGTTCAAATGATGAAAATATATACTGCTCTGTTAGATGATAAAATCAGACACTGCTCTGTTAGATATGACTAAGATTTGTTTGGTTTCATGAAATGACTCTTTCCATTTAGGAAGAGTTTTTTCTACGAAGACCCGCTCTGAAGTCTGCTGCCTATGGAAACATTAGTGAGCGTGTTGCGTTAAGGAAACGATTGGGTTGCAAGTCATTTCAGTGGTATTTGGATACTATCTTCCCAGAATTGGAGGCATCTGAGACAATCTCATGAAAGGAACACCAGTCGTTTTCATTAATAAAGGGTTAAAAAGTCCCCTAGTCCTTCAACATAGAGAAGGGACAAGTTTGGACCATTATGAAATTATGTGAAATACAATAATAAATACAACCAGAATGGTTGACACCAGAATTGCCTTTTTTCCTTCCTTTAATGATGGCTCTGGGTATGTTTCTCTTCTGCCCCTAAATTTATGGGACGGCAAGACCTTGAACATTGGAAATGCATGTTGTCACACAGTTTAGGCCATCAATTGATTGAGATACAGTGTATCATTTCCAATTATTTGCCAAGCCCCAGATGACACTACTGGTAAAGAACCCACCTGCCAACGCAGGAGACTCAAGAGATGCAGGTTCAGTCCCTGGGTAGGGAAGATCGTAGGAAATGGCAACCCACTCCATTATTCTTGCCTGGAAAATTCCATGGACAGAAGAGCCTGGGGGCCTACAGTCCATGGGGCCACAAAGAGTCAGACATGACTGAACACAGCGCATTTGCCAAGCCTGCTTCGCCCTGGTAGGCCATAAGGATTGCTCCACTCTTGGTCAACTCAATTCCTACCGCAGATGGGTGACCGGGGCCAGTGACCTCCCCAGAAAGACATTCTCAGAGAGCCTTGGTTGGTCCAAACTAACTTGGCTCAACTGTACTGAGCTCCTTTCTCGCTGCTGGTGCAGCTTCTGACCCTGATGCCTTGCTTGATTGGTTTCCTGAGTGTTTAATGTCCAGCCACTTGCCTGGATGACCCAGCTCTCCAGCCCAGCCTCCCCATTTGTTCCTGTCAGCCCTTCAGTTAATCGGAGATGTTCCCTCTTCCTTGCTTCTGATTTTGCCTTTTTCCTGCCTGTTCCCTCCTTACGGCTCTGGCCTACAGCTCTCCTGACACTTCTTGGCCTGCACGCCTTGTTGATAATCTGTTTGACGTGACTTGAGAACTGTTTAGCTGGGATTGGGGAAGAAGTAACGAGCTTCCATATCTATCCCGGGGGACACACTCCCAGGTGTATTAAAGTACTTATGTCAGGCTAGGGGGATGGCGGTGGCATTTACCACAGTGAAACAGCTGGAAAAGTGAAAATATATTTAATTCAAAAACAAAGAGAATGAGAAAGTGAGGGCAGGAACACACTGAAAGGAGTAGAAAGGAGGAGACTTAGAATCAGTAAACATAGCTTCTGCTGGAGAAAATATAGTTTTATATAACAGGAAACAACTCACCTATTTAAGCTCATTCTATCAGCAACTGAACATCAGCTCAGGCCAGGTGTGTGTCTAGGTGCTGGGACACAGCGGACAATGGAGCAGGTAAACATCTGTCCCTTCATGGAGCTTATGTTATTTAAAATAATATATACAATGTAAAAAAACACAAAGAACCAGTTTATAATGTCTTTAAATCCATGGTGTTTGGCAAAATACTCTATAAAATCTATTGCTAGAAAGAGATGGGGAAAACCTGTGCCCATATGGTACCGGGCTTCCCAGGTGGTGGAAGTGGTAAGGAATCCACCTGCTGATGTCAAAGAAGAGCAAGAAGAGATAAGAAAGCCTTCTTCAGCAATCAATGCAAAGAAATAGAGGAAAAGAACAGAATGGGAAAGACTAGAGATCTCTTCAAGAAAATTAGAGATACCAAGGGAACACTTCACGCAAAAATGGGCTCGATAAAGGACAGAAATGGTATGGACCTAACAGAAGCAGAAGATATTAAGAAGAGGTGGCAAGAATACACAGAAGAACTGTACAAAAAAGATCTTCACGATCCAGATAATCATGATGATGTGATCACTAATCTAGAGCCAGACATCTTGGAATGTGAAGTCAAGTGGGCCTTAGAAAGCATCACTACGAACAAAGCTAGTGGAGGGGATGGAATTCCAGTTGAGCTGTTTCAAATCCTGAAAGATGATGCTGTGAAAGTGCTGCACTCAATATGCCAGCAAATTTGGAAAACTCAGCAGTGGCCACAGGACTGGAAAAGATCAGTTTTCATTCCAATCCCGAAGAAAGGCAATGCCAAAGAATGCTCAAGCTACCGCACAATTGCACTCATCTCACATGCTAGTAAAGTAATGCTCAAAATTCTGCAAGCCAGACTTCAGCAATATGTGAACCATGAACTCCCTGATGTTCAAGCTGGTTTTAGAAAAGGCAGAGAAACCAGAGATCAAATTGCCAACATCCGCTGGATCATGGAAAAAGCAAGAGAGTTCCAGAAAAACATCTATTTCTGCTTTATTGACTATGCCAAAGACTTTGACTGTGTGGATCACTATAAACTGTGGAAAATTCTGAAAGAGATGGGAATACCAGACCACCTGACCTGTCTCTTGAGAAATCTGTATGCAGGTCAGGAAGCAACAGTTAAAACTGGACATGGAACAGACTGGTTCCAAATAGGAAAAGGAGTACATCAAGGCTGTATATTGTCACCCTGCTTATTTAACTTATATGCAGAGTACATCATGAGAAACGCTGGACTGGAAGAAACACAAGCTGGAATCAAGATTGCCGGGAGAAATATCAATAACCTCAGATATGCAGATGACACCACCCTTATGGCAGAAAGTGAAGAGGAACTAAAAAGCCTCTTGATGAGAGTGAAAGAGGAGAGTGAAAAAGTTGGCTTAAAGCTCAACATTCAGAACACTAAGATCATGGCATCCGGTCCCATCACTTCATGGGAAATAGATGGGGAAACAGTGGAAATAGTGTCAGACTTTATTTTGGGGGGCTCCAAAATCACTGCAGATGGTGACTGCAGCCATGAAATTAAAAGACGCTTACTCCTGGAAAAAAAGTTATGACCAACCTAGATAGTATATTCAAAAGCAGGGACATTACTTTGCCAACTAAGGTCCGTCTAGTCAAGGCTATGGATTTTCCTGTGGTCATGTATGGATGTGACAGTTGGACTGTGAAGAAGGCTGAGTACCGGGGTCCAGCCCCGGTGGATCCAGGGTGATTCGAAGGTGGGGACGGAGTCGGCGTCTTTAGAAAAATACATATTTAATCATAGATATAGAGAGATTAGAAATGGATAGTGCAGTAGGAAGATTAGTGGAGAAAAAGAGGCTGAATAACTTGGATTACGTGGAATAGCATCCATGCTCCAGATGGGAATTCAGCCAGAAAAACGGGAGCAAGAAAGAAGCGACATGGGGGAATCAGTCTTTCCGGAAACTGATCCGATTTCTTTATTTTTGGGTTTGCTTATATGCCTTTTGTTACACATAGGGATGAATACAGAGTCACGCGGGGGTCAGCAGTCCTGACCTTTATCAAAATCAGGTGCTTCACATAAATGTATAAAAAAAGGTCTTAGGGATATTACATCATCTTCTGGCCATGAATGAGACCTGCTGACATTTTATGATCCTTTCTTTCTGATAACCAAAAAACTTATTTTTTCCAAGTGTGTTTTTTCTCAAACCAGGCACCACCCTCCAAATAAAGTTGCATTCCTATAGGATGAGGGTGTAGTGAGTTACAATCAAGAAAGGAATTTATTTAACTCAAGGTTAACATGATTAGTCTCAAAGGTTAATACTTATTTCTCCTATATGCTTAAAGGTTAATACTTATTTCTCCTATATGTTAGTTATATTCATTATAAGTGTAGGGAACATGGAGATTTAGCAGCAAACATCAGCCCAACAAATGAAAATCCTTTCACCAATGCTTCCCTTAAGATCTATTTAGTCTTAAGATATGATAAAGTTACATTCTTACATAGCAAGGACACAGTGATTTATAACAAAGTACAGTGATCTATTACAAAAGAGAAAATCCATTAACTCAAAAAGTCTAGTATTGCTAACATCAAAAACTACTGTATTTCCTTTTCTATATTCCAAATACATTGATTAATATATTCCCAAGTGCCTAAGGATATGGAGGCCTGGCGGCAATCATTGACTCAACAAGAAGAAAAAGCCCTATGCTAATTAAGACTCAAAATACTCCAAAACTCTCTGTGCTGTTTATGGTTGAGAGGTAGTAAACAATCATGTGGCAGGAGTATGGATAATCCTGTCACACAAGCTAGTCTGTCAGCAGAGAGGTTTGACCTGAGACATCCTGGTCCCACGCAGAGCACGGAATTAGCAGCAATTATTGACACAACAAATGAAAAACCCTTCACCAATATAATTCCTAACCAACACACTATACTAATAACTTCCAGCTCCCCAAAAGATTTTGCCTTTAGTAAGTCTAAAACATCTCGTGCCTCTCAGGTTGGGAGGCTGTAAACAATCACATGTGGCCGGACAAACCTATACAGGTGGGCTAGATAACCTTCAGAGGAGTCCGTAAGCTGAAACACTCTTGTCACGCCCAAGAATTTTTATTGCCTTGGAGCTGCACGTTTACTCCTTCTCCGAGAGAAACGGTTATGGGGGAGAGCCCCCCATAAAGTCAGAGGTGTAGGTGAGAGCATAAAACAGACTCTGGTTTTGGGGTTAGATGCTCGGGAACAGGGGGTTTCCTGAGGCTTGATCACGCCTTTGCGTATGCCAAGCCTCCTTCCTCATGACCTTTGCCGTGGGCGGAGTTCCTCACGCTGGCCCCCAGCAGCTGAGCGCCGAAGAATTGATGCTTTTGAACTGTGGTGTTGGAGAAGACTCCTGAGAGTCCCTTGGGCTGCAAGGAGATCCGACCAGTCCATTCTGAAGGAGATCAACCCTGGGATTTCTTTGGAAGGACTGATGCTAAAGCTGAAGCTCCAGTACTTTGGCCTCCTCATGCAAAGAGTTGACTCATTGGAAAAGACTCTGATGCTGGGAGGGATTGGGGGCAGGAGGAGAAGGGCACGATCGAGGATGAGATGGCTGGATGGCATCACGGACTTGATAGACGTGAGACTGAGTGAACTCCGGGAGTTGGTGATGGACAGGGAGGCCTGGCGTGCTGCGATTCATGGGGTCGCAAGGAGTCGGACACGACTGAGCGACCGAGGATGAGATGGCTGGATGGCATCACGGACTTGATAGACGTGAGACTGAGTGAACTCCGGGAGATGGTGATGGACAGGGAGGCCTGGCGTGCTGCGATTCATGGGGTCGCAAGGAGTCGGACACGACTGAGCGACTGAACTGAACTGAACTGATGCAGGAGATGCAGGTTCAATTCCTGGGTCAGGAAGATCCCCTGGGTAGGTAATGGCAGCCCACTCCAGAATTCTTGCTCGGAAAATTCTATGGGCAGAGGAGCCTGGGGGGCTACAATCCATGGGGTTGCAACGCGAGACACGACTGAGCGCGCACAGCACACATGTTTGTTACAGGTGGTTAGGGTAACTTGATTGAGCTTTTACAAGTCAATCTGGCAGAACAAAGCAATAGCCACGTTATTATTATATTCTTGGCACATATTTATACCGTAGCTGCTTCTGCTGCTGCTGCTAAGTCGCTTCAGTCGTGTGCAACTCTGTGCGACCCCATAGACGGCAGCCCCCCAGGCTCCCAGGTCCCTGCGATTCTCCAGGCAAGAATACCGGAGTGGGTTGCCATTTCCTTCTTTAATGCATGAAAGTGAAAATTGAATGTGAATTTGCTCAGTCGTGTCCGACTCTTAGTGACCCCATGGACTGCAGCCTACCAGGCTCCTCCCTCCATGGGATTTTCCAGGCAAGAGTACCAGAGTGGGGTGCCATTGCCTTCTAGCTGCTTCTAGAAAGTAATAAAAAATCAATTGCAATAAATTGATGAATCTATTAAAGTTAGGGTAATATGCAAAATAAAAGTTATGCAGCCAAAGGCAAAAAGAGAATTGTAGTATAAATTCAGAGAAGCTTCTTGTTTGGTAAGCATAAAGAAAGCTGTTGTAAATACCAACATTGAACCAAGGTGGGGAAATGTTCTTTTTAGAGCCATGGGCCTAACATTGTCTCAGTTTTTTAATGCAATTTAGTTCAGGTACTAGATAACATGAATGAGTCTTAGAAATGATTTAGAAGGTAGCCTAAACAGTTTCCTCTTGAATATTATTTCAGCTGACTCTGGAAGAGAAAACAAATCAGAATCAACATCCTAGTGTTTGGTGTGATTGAAAGGAAATCCATACTTGCCCGTAGGTGGCAATTTGGGTTTTTGTATAGAAATTTTAAAATTTGATTCGTATTCTGGAGGTGGTTGAGAAGAATCTGCTCACCTGTACAGTGCTTGTCATGGAACTGTTTTGGGTATGACCAAAAGTTCAGTGAAAGTCGCTCAGTTGTGTCTGACTTTCTGCGACCCCGTGGACTGTAGCCTGCCAGGCTCCTCTGTCCATGGAATTATCCAGGCCAGAATACTGGAGTGGGTAGCCATTTCCTAAGCCTTAAATTAGCCAGAGAATTCTGTAAGAAAAGCATACTTCCAGGAATTCACCTAAGACACAGAGATATGAAATAAAAAAAGAGCCAACACTTACTGAGCGCTCACTATGTTTCATGCCCCTTGGTAAGTACTCTGGATAGATTATCTCATTTCATCCACACAACTTTATAAGCTATTAAATAGTTCCTGTAGTTATTGCCATTTCATAAACCAGAAAACTAATGTTAGAACTTCTCCAGGGTTAGCACTGCCAGATTTAGCAAATAAAAGTACAAGATAGGGACTTCCCCAATGGTCCAGTGGGTAAAACTCTGAGCTCCCACTGTGAGGGGCACAGGGGTTCTGTTCCTGGTCAGGGACCTAAGATACATGAGTGAGTGAAGTCGACTCTTTTAGACCCTGTGGACTGTAGCCCATCAGGCTCCTCCATCCATGGGATTCTCCAGACAAGAATACTGAAGTGGGTTGCCATTTCCCTCTCCAGGGGATCTTCCCAACCCAGGGATCAAACCCAGGTCTCCCGGATTGCAGGCAGACGCTTTAACCTCTCAGCCACCAGGGAAGCCCAGGCTGCGCAGCAAAAAGGAAAAGAAAAAGTGCAGGATGCCCAGGTGAATTTGAATTTTGGATAAACAATAATAATAGCATAAGTATGTCCCATGTATTCCTTGGGATATACCAATGAATTGTTTTCTTTTAACTGAAATTTAAATTTTAGGCCTCCTGTATTTCCTCTGGCAACTATACGGACAAATGAACACAACCCGTATACTAGCTTAATTCACCCAGCCTCAAAGACCCTGGGTTTAAATGCCATACTGTGAAAAGTACTTTCATGCCATTCTAATGGTAAAAAATTGGAGCTTCCCTGTAGCTCAGTTGGTAAAGAATCTGCCTGCAATGCACGAGACCTGGGTTCGATCACTGGGTTGGGACGATCCCCTGGAGAAGGAAATGGCAAACTACTGCAGTATCCTTGCAGTAGTGGAGAATCCCATGGACAAAGGAGCCTGGCCTGGGCTACAGCCCATGGGCTCACAAGAGTCGGACATGACTTAACGACAAAACCACCACCAGTTGAAGTTAACGAAAACTTCAGCTTCTGGAATGGTATGGTTGCATGTTAGCTTGATGGGACAGGATGAACCCATCTGAAGTAAGAGCTAGAAACAGATCTGCTCCATCAGAAGGACAAATATTTAAATACCATCAAGAGCTGAGGTCACTGGCAGGTCTCCCGCACTGACTGTACCTGGGACACTGATCTCAAACTTTTAATACATAAATCACCTGGAGATCTTGGTAAAATGCATATTTTAATTAGTAAGTTGGTCTGGCGTGGGGCCTGTTGACTGAAAAGAAAAAAAAAAGCATAACCTATACGTTGAGTATTGCGGTTTATTCAGTGGACAAAACCAAGGACTTAAGCCTGGAACGCAGTCTCTCAGATAGCTCTGAGGGACTGCTCTGAGGAAGTAAGGGAGGAGCCAGGATAGATAAGAATTTCTGCAACAAAGGTCAGACAGTGGGAACTTAAAAGGTTAAAGAAAATCAGATATTGCAAGGAAAGGGATTTAGTGCTTTTCTATGCAGGGGAAGAGGCAAGCGTCTGGGCTGATTGAGATCATTCCTCTGATATGCAACCTAGCCAAAACCAGAGCCAGAATCCTATTGCTTCCCATCGGCGGACTGCACAGTTCGGGCGTGGCGAGGTGGCTGGGGGCTGCGGCAGGACTCACCGCAACGTGATGGCTTGAGGACTGCAACACCCTTGGGTCCCCGCTCTGTGGCTGGAGGCAGCGTTTTTAGTAAGCTCCCCGCCCGCCTCCCCGTGTACCTTGCTGGTGTGCTCTACTTTTCTGCTCTCGTCACCAGCTCCTGATATTTTAACCCAAGCTTCTGCCCAGCCTTGACATTTTTAACCCATCATAACATGTGTGTGGGACCGCACATCTTTTGATATGTTTAAGACACCACACCTGTCCTTGATGAGCCCATGTACACGAGAGCTAAGAACCCGCAGCCCGCAGAACTGACCCCGCCCAGCTCACCAGCAGGGGCGGGGCCGCGGCGCGCCCGCAGCGGGCGGTGACGTCAGCGCGGGGGCCGCGGCCCGCTGGTCACGTGGCGCTCGCGGGCGCGCGCTCCGGCCGAGGCTGCGGCGCGGGCACCGGTTGAGCCCGTCTTGGGGGCGGGGGGCAGAGAAGCCCCTGTGTGCCCGGGGCTGCGTTTCCTGCCAGGCGGCTCCGCCCGCTGCGGCGGCGAATGCGGCTCGGAGCCGGGCCGCGGCGGGAGGGAGGATGTCCCAGCCGGAGTCCCGAGAGGCAGGGGTGCTGCGCTGACGGCGTCGGGGTGAGTAGCGGCGGCCCGGCGGCGTGTGAACCCGCGCGGCCTCCGTCCGTGTCCTCAGCGCGAGCGGCCGCGGCCCCGGCTGCCCCGAGGGGCCAGCTCCGGCGGCTTCCTCCGCCTCGGCCGCCGCCTGCCTCCGCGGGGTCTGGGGCCGCAGACCCGGCGTGCGGCCGGGGGTGGCCTGAGGAGACGCCGGGCCCTGTGGGGGCGGCGGGCGGCGCGGGGAGCCGCCCCCGGCCCCGCCGGCGCGTCTGAGAAAACGCGGTGCCCCAGAAACGACTGCGGGGAATTGCAAACGTCTAGACACCGGAGCGCCTCGAAGAGTGCACGCCCTGGGGCCCAGCCCTCGGTTTCCACAGTATTCGGGCAGTGTGCGACCGTTCCTTGAAGGAGTTTTGAAGAAAAACACAATTTTGCTTTCTTCATGGTTGGGTGGTGCCACTCAGGCTTTGACCGGGTTCTCGCAGGGCATTCGGTGGGTGAGCATCTGAAGTTTGCCTTTTCTGTGTCTTTGAAGTGCACTTGTTGAAGAAATTGGCTTCCTTGCACAGTTGCCCAGGCTCTTAACATACGTGTGGTTTGAATACAGAAATATCGAGCCCCGACCCTCCTCCATTTCGGGTTGATTTCACCCTTTAAGGAATTTGAATACGCTCGTGATGGAAGAGCTTCGTGTATTTTTCTCATCGAAGATATTTCGTCCTGCGGGCCTTTTTACTCTGTTAGGAAAGCAATCGGTTGGTTGGTTTTCCAAATATAAGATGAAATTATAAATTTGAAATGCTTCTCACGCTGCCATGCACCAATAAAATACCAATAAAATATTGTGGTGGTCGTTTCGTCCCTCGAAATAACAAGCCAGACCTCCCCCGCCCCCCGCCCCTCTAACTCCTTTCAGTTCTTTGCTATTACCTAGATAAATACCATATGTTAAGTTCTACTCTGCCTTGACAAAAAATCGAAACCAGAAAACCTCTCTACCCTCAGTATATATCAGCTGAGGTTTTCAAGTTCAACGTCATGAACTAGTCCACGCTTTTCCTGCCTTCTCTTGACAGTTCTGCGCTGTTCTTTGCAATTCGAGTTCTAGCTTCACTGTTCTTTTTTAGTCTTTTATTGTGGTAAAGTACACATAACTTGAAGTTTATTGTTCTGACCGTTTTTAAAGTATACAACTCAGGTATTAAGTACATTCACAATATTGTGTCATCATAACCACTGTTTCCAAAAGTTTTTTACTCTAAACACAAAGTCCAGTAACTCCCCTCTTCCCCTCCCCCAGTCCGTTCTGCCTCTGAATTTGTTTGTTCTAGATGCCTCACAGAATTGAAATCATACAATAGTTGCCTTTTTCAGCTTATTTCACGTCAGTTTTCAAGGTTCATCCACGCTGTAGTGTATCTCAGACTTCATTCCTTTGTATGGCTGGATACATACATACGGCCGAGCGGCTGTATAACAATTTGTTTATCCATTGATGGACACTAGGTTGCTGCCATTTTTTGCCTACTGTGAATAACGCTGCTGTGAACATGTGTTTACATGTGTCTGTATGAGTCTCTGATTTTGATTCTTTGGGATATACATACCTTGGCGTGGAATTGCTAGGTCATGTGGTAAATCTGTGTGTTTTTTGACTTGTTTTTGTTTTATTTTTAAAGACCCCTTCCCCTCCATTTAAAAAGTTTCATTAAATTTGTTACAATATTGTTCTCTGTTTGGGGTTTTTGGCCATGAGGCATGTGGAACCTTAGTTCCCCAGCAGGGATTGAAGCCGCACACCCTGCGTTTGGAAGTGCTCCTGGCAGACTTAACTGAGTGTTGCTTTTCTTCCTCCTTCCTCCCGCAGGGTCCTATATCTGGTCAAGCTGACAAGTGCAGGCAGTGCTGCCTCTGATTCTCCTTGCCACTCACTTTCACAGCTCTATTGCAAACCCAGCCTCTTTTTGGAATTTCTTTTTTCTAACTGGCTCCCTGGTTCTAGATTTTATTTCCCTCTGGCCCAAATCATTTTATACATTGCTCCTAGGATTTTCTTCCTAAGGTACATTTGCTTAAAAACCCTAGTTAGCTTCCTTTTGCTTGTAGAATGAGTTAATTCTCACCCTCAGGGTCATAGCCCCAGCCTGTCCTCATAGAATTAGTCATTTCCACTAACCTTAACCAGATGTGTGTATTCCTTGTAACCAACAGTCCTACTTACTATTCTTTTTGAAAAAATGGAAAACAAATACATGTTGCAGTTTCTTTAAGACTTCAGCTTTCTGCTTGAGATATTTTAGCTTTTGGGCCATTGAAGTCTTAATCTTTAAAGTCAAATCTTAAGTTCTCTAAGGCATTTCCTTTAAGTATTTTTTTTTAATATACAAATTTAATTTGTCCTTTCTACTTGTTTCTATATACTGTGTTTTATATCTGTATTGTAGCATTTTTTGGAGTTTGCTTTAGGAAATGCCTAGTTTTTCACCCGACTTATTATTTCTTTAGGATTTTTATTCTTAGAGAAAGTAGGATTATTGGCCATAAGGGTATAAAGGTTTTTAAGGGCTTTCCTGGTGGCTTAGACGGTGAAAATTCTGCCTGCAGTGTAGGAGACCGAAAGTTGGATCTCTGGGTGGGGAAAACCTGGAGAAGATGGAATGGCAACGCACTCCAGTATTCTTGCCTGGAGAATTACATGGACAGAGGAATCTGGCGGGCCCATGGGGTCACAAAGAATTGGGCACCACTGAGCAACTAACACTAACTTTTCAAGAGTTGAAAAATAGTAGCTTATTTTTATTTACATGTCTGTAGTAATTATTGAGACTGAAGACTTTTTCATATGTGTTTCCCTGTTCATCCAAGTTGTTTCATTTATCGGTATAGCTGATCCTTGAACAATGCAGATTTGAACTGCATGCACAGGTCCATTAATTTGCAGATTTTTTTCAACAGTAAATACTACAGTACAGCAAAATCTGCAACTGGTTGAACCCTGAAGTACAGAGGTACTGAAGATATGGAGGGCCTACCATATAAGTGGATTTTCCAACTGCCTGGAAGGTTGGCATTTCTACCTGCCTCCTTGTTCAAGGGTTCGAAGAATGTTACATGTAGAGTCCCAGCCCCGGTGTTACAGAATAGAGTTTCTCAAACTTGGCACTGTTGACATTTTGAGCCAGATAATTTTTCATTGTTTGGGGCTGTTCTGTGCATTGTAGGGGATTTAGCAACATCCCTGGCTTCTCCCTACCAGGTGTTAGCAGGGTCCCTGGTCATGGCACCCAAAAGCATTTCCAGACATTACCAAAAGACTCCGGTGGTGCTGAGTTTCCCCAGACATCGCCAAATATCTTGGGCTCTGGCTGAGACCCACTGGAGTGTAGAGAGTGGACTTGGAGCCAGGAGCCCACCTTCAGTGGGGCAGTTCACCCTTCTGCTACTCTGTGTCTGTACATCACCTGCAACAGGCGTTTCCATGTGGACATTCTGTTTCTGCAGGCTAGTTTGTAAAGTTGATCTCCAGTGAATCTTCCAGGAGGAAGCAGAAGTGAGGAGAAGACAGTTAATAGATACGAATACACAACCCATAAGGATAGACTACTAGAATCTGTGTCCTGTGATTCCATGGACAAGAATTATTTGAGGACTTAATCTTGTAAGCACATTATAACCCCTGGAAACCAACCTACATACAGAGTCAAAGGAGCATTTGGTTGTTGGGTAAGATATATATATATATATATATCAATACACACGTATATATGTATAAAGACATATAAAAGTTTTACTTCGCAAAATTTCAGACATTAAGAAAAGTGATTGTACATAAGTTATTAATGATCAGTTTTTTTAATGTTATCTTTGTCATTATGGACTCATGGATAGTTATCTTTACTTTGGGCTATAATGCAGTGCCGCTTTATTTTGTGGCTTAAATTGTTTTAGGTATGGCCTTTGTAAGCTCTTATATTTCGTTCCATCTGTTCCTTTAACATATCCCCATCATTCTGGGATTTCTTTTTTCCTGTTTTTTTTTTGTGTGTGTGTGTGTCATTTTCTTACTTTATGGCACTACAAGGTACTTGAGGCTTATCTTACGTATTTCCTTTCCCAGTCCAAGAGTCAGTCATTTCTTCAAGGAGCTTTGGTTCTTTTTATTGGAGAATTCTGTTAGAAACCAAGATTTGGGCACTAGGTATGCTTGTTGTCATGGGGGTGTTATTCTCCTAGACCCTCTCAGCTGATAAGCAAGAAAATACATGTGTACATATATGGACTGTTCATAGGGTTCTCCAGGCAAGAATACTGAAGTGGTTGCCATTCCCTTCTCCAGTGGGCCACATTTTGTCAGAACTCTCCACCATGACCCGTCCATCTTGGGTGGCCCTACACAGCATGGCTCACAGTTTCATTGAGTTAGACAAGGCTGTGGTCAGTGTGATCAGATTGGTTAGTTTTCTGGGACTGTGGTTTTTAGTCTGTCTGCCCTCTGATGGAGAAGGATAAGAGGCTTATGGAAGCTTCCTGGTGGGAGAGACTGACTGAGGGGGACTGGGTCTTGTTCTGATGGGCGGGGCCGTGCTCAGTAAATCTTTACTCCAATTTTCTGTTGATGGGTGGAGCTGTGTTCCCTACCTGCTATTTACCTGGGGTCCAACTATGGTGGACATGAGTTTGGGTGGACTCCAGGAGTTGGTGATGGACAGGGAGGTCTGGCGTGCTGCTGTTCATTGGTCTCAAAGAGTCGGACACGACTGAGCGACTGAACCGAAACTGTGGTGGAGGTGATGAAGATCATGGTGACCTCCTTCAAAAGGTCCCATGATGCACTGCTGCACTCACTGCCCCCAGCCCTGCAGCAGGCCACTGCTGACCCACGCCTCCACCGGAGACTCCTGGACACGCCCAGGCAAGTCTGGGTCAGTCTCCTGTGGGGTCACTGCTCTTTCTCCTGGGTCCTGGTGCACGAGGTCCTGTTTGTGCCCTCCAGGAGTCTATTTCCCAGTCCTGTGTAAGTTCTGGCAGCTCTGTGGTGGGGTTAATGGCGACCTCCTCCAAGAGGGCTTATGCCACACCCAGGTCTATGCTAAAGGAAATCAGTCTGGAATATTCATTGGAAGGACTGATGTTGAAGCTGAAACTAAAACTTTGGCCACCTAATGCGAAGAACTGACTCATTTGAAAAGACCCTGATGTTGGGAAAGATTAAAGGCAGGAGGAGAAGGGGATGACAGAGGATGAGATGGTTGGATGGCATCACTGACTCAATGGCATGAGTTTGAGTAAACTCTGGGAGTTGGTGATGGACAGGGAGGCCTGGCGTGCCTTTATCCCTAATTATCCAATGAAATCTGCTCTGTCTGAAGTTAATGTGGTTACTTTAGCTTTCTTTTGGTTACTGTTAGCATGGTATATAGCTTTCCATCCTTTTACTTTTTCTTGTTCTTGTTAGTTACTAAGTCCTGACTTTTTGCGGCCCCGTGGACTGCAGCATACCAGGCTTCCCTGTCCTTCCCTATCTCCCGGAGCTTGCTCAAACTCATGTCCATTGAGTCAGTGATGCCATCCAACCGTCTCATCCTTTGTTGCCCCCTTCTCCTGCCTTCAGTCTTTCCCAGCATCAGGGTCTTTTCCAGTGAGTCAGCTCTTCGAATCAGGTGGCCAAAATATTGGAGCATCAGTCCTTTCAATGAATATTCAGGGTTGATTTCCTTTAGGATTGACTGGTTTGATCTCCTTGCTGTCCAAGGGACTGTCCAGAGTCTTCTCTAACACCACAGTTCTAAAGCATCAATTCTTCGTCTCTCAGTCCTCTTTATGGTCCAACTCTCACATCCATACATGACTACTGGAAAAACCATATTTCTGAGGGACCATTATTGTGCCTACCACATAGCATATCATTATATTTCTTAAAAAATTTTTTTTGTGATTGCCCTAGAGTTTACAATATACATTTTAAACTAACCCCTGAATCTGCCTTGAAGTAATGTAATTCTGGTGTCTCAGTGGTGAAGAATCTTCCTGCCAACACAGGAGACGTGGTTTTGATTCCTGGGTTGAGAAGATCCCCTGGAGGGGGAAATGGCAACACGCTCCAGTATTCATGCCTGGAAAATCCAGTGGACAGAGGAGCCTGGTGGGCTACAGTCCACGGGGTCATAACAGAGGCAGACAGGGGTTAGCAACTAAACAACAGTAATAACATTGCTTGGTGTGTGAGTAGGTTTCTCCCACCCAGCCCTGTGGCCTTGCTGTCACTCACTCACCAGTGTGCTGTGATCACCCAGTTGCTGTGTGGTTGTTCAGTCCTTCAGTCGTGTCCGACTGTTTTTGCAACCCCCATGGACTGTAGCCTACCAGTCTCCTCTGTCCTTGGGATTTCCCAGGCAAGAATACTGGAGTGAGCTGCCATTTCCTCCTCCAGGGGATCTTTGAGACCCAGGAATTGAACCCATGTCTCCTGCATTGCAGGCAGATTCTTTACTGCTGAGCCAGTGGGAATGTCCTTGTTCTGTTATTTTATTCTTCCCTTGTTCTGGTTGTCTTTTAGGTCAGATAAGAATAAGAAAAGTAAAGGATTTTATTTTCAGTATATTTATCCCTTCTCTGATGCTCTTATTTTCTTTATGTAGATCCAGGTTTCTGACCTGTATCATTTTTCTTCTGCTTGAAGATTTTTTTTTCCATTTTTTTGCAGGACAGGGCTGCTTGTGATGAGTTTGTCAGTTTTTTTTTTTTAATGATAAAGCCTTTATTTCTCCTTCATTTTGAATAATAATATCAATGAATATAGAATTCTGAGGTGGTGATGGGGTTTCATACTTTAAATATTTTACTCTGCTCTTGCTTGCATGATGAGAAGTCCACTGTAATTCTCTTTCCTCTGTAGATAAAATGTTCTTCCCTCCCTGTAGCTGCTTTCAAGATTTTGTATTTGTGTTTTGATTGTCTGAATATGATATGGGTACTCTCAGCTTCCTAGGGTCTGTTGTTAATTTTGGAAAGTTCTTGGCTATTATTATTTCAAATGTTTTTTCTGCTTCCTTTTTTTCTTCTGATATTCCAGTAATGTGTATGTGCTATACTTTCTGAAATTGCCCCACAGTTTTTGGATATTGTTTATTTCGTTCTTTTTTCTCTTTGCATTTAAGTTTGCAGAGTGTCTGTTGACCTGTGTTCCAGCTCACTGCTGCTTTCTCTGGCTGTGTGGAGTCTCTGATGCGCCCACGGAAGGCGTTCTCATAGCTTTTGCAGTGCTGTTGGTGTTTAGCATTTCCTTTTGATTCTTTCTCACTGTTTCCATCATCCTCCTATTCTTGCATGTTGTCTTTTTCCATTAGAGCCCTTAACATATTAATGACAGATATTTTAAATTCCTTGTCTGCCAGTCCCCAAATCTGTGTCATCTAATTCTGGTTCTAATGATTGCTTTGTTTTGGTGACTGTTTTCTCTTTTATTAAACTTTGCATTTTGCTGTTGTTTTTGAAAGGGTGTTGTCTTGTATCAGGTAATAGGAACTAATAGAGGTTTGGCAGTGTTTAATGTTTGCAGTAGTTACAGGTTCCAGAGGCTTTGGATTCTTCTAGTGCCCTGTTCGTATAAGCACTGTTCCCCAGAGAGAGTTTGTGTCAGCTCTGAGTGCTAAGTCACTTTAATCATGTCCTACCTTTGCAACGCCATGGATGGTATCCCACTAGGCTCCTCTGTCTATTGGATTCTCCAGGCAGGAATACTGGAGTGGGTTGCCTTGCCCCACCTCCAGGGGATCTGCCTGACCCAGGGATCAAACCCGTGCCTCTTAACGTCTGCCTGCATTGGCAGAGTGCCCCTGGGAAACCTGCATCAGCTGCAGCACACTAGCATTCTGTTTGGAGCCCTGCTGGTGTTATGGTGAAGTGTGAGCAAGGGTAAGAATTCTGTAATCTTCCCATCAAATCTCAGCCTGTGTCTGTGACCTTCACAGGTGTTCTCCGTTACTGTAGCTTTGCTCCTCCCTGCCACCCACTCCCGCCCCTAGCTGCAGTTTCCAGTCTGTTTTATAGAAGCCCTCACCTTTCTTGGTTACTTTTTCCCCTGGTGGCTCAGATGGTTAAGAATCTGCCTGTAATGCAGGAGACCTAGGATTGATCCCTGGGTCAGGAAGATCCCCTGTTAAAGGGAATGCAGTCCACTCTGGTGTTCTTGCCTGGAGAATCCCATGGACAAAGGAGCCTAGTGGGCTACAGTCCATGGGGTCACAAAGAATTGGACAGGACTGAATAGCAAGGAGAGATAAGAAAGCCTTCCTCAGCGATCAATGCAAAGAAATAGAGAATACAACAGAGAATACAACAGAATGGGAAAGACTAGAGATCTCTTCAAGAAAATTAGAGATACCAAGGGAACATTTCATGCAAAGATGGGCTCGATAAAGGACAGACATGGTATGGACCGAACAGAAGCAGAAGATATTAAGAAGAGCTGGCAAGAATACACAGAACTATACAAAAAAGATCTTCACCACCCAGATAACCACGATGGTGTGATCACACATCTAGAGCCAGACATCCTGGAATGTGAAGTCAAGTGGGCCTTAGAAAGCATCACTACAAACAAAGCTAGTGGAGGTGATGGAATTCCAGTTGAGTTATTTTAAATCCTAAAAGATGACGCTGTGAAAGTGTTGCACTCAGTATGCCAGCAAATTTGGAAAACTCAGCAGTGGCCGCAGGACTGGAAAAGGTCAGTTTTCATTCCAATCCCAAAGAAAGGCAATGCCAAAGAATGCTCAAGCTACCGCACAATTGCACTCATCTCACACACTAGTAAAGTAATGCTCAAAATTCTCCAAGCCAGGCTTCAGCAATACGTGAACTGTGAACTTACGGATGTTCAAGCTGGTTTTAGAAAAGGCAGAGGAACCAGAGATCAAATTGCCGACATCCGCTGGATCATCGAGAAAGCAAGAGAGTTCCAGAAAAACATCTATTTCTGCTTTATTGACTATGCCAAAGCCTTTGACTGTGTGGATCACTATAAACTGTGGAAAATTCTGAAAGAGATGGGAATACCAGACCACCTGACGTGCCTCTTGAGAAATCTGTATGCAGGTCAGGAAGCAACAGTTAGAACTGGACATGGAACAAACTGGTTCCAAATAGGAAAAGGAGTACGTCAAGGCTGTATATTGTCACCCTGCTTCTTTAACTTCTATGCAGAGTACATCATGAGAAACGCTGGGCTGGAAGAAACACAAGCTGGAATCAAGATTGCCGGGAGAAATATCAATAACCTCAGAAATGCAGATGACACCATCGTTATGGCAGAAAGTGAAGAGGAGCTAAGAAGCCTCTTGATGAAAGTGAAAGAGGAGAGTGAAAAAGTTGGCTTAAAGCTCAACATCCAGAAAACGAAGATCATGGCATCTGGTCCCATCACTTCATGGGAAATAGATGGGGAAACAGTGGAAACAGTGCCAGACTTTATTTTTTTGGGCTCCATAATCACTGCAGATGGTGACTGCAGCCATGAAATTAAAAGACGCTTACTCCTTGGAAGAAAAGTTATGACCAACCTAGATAGTATATTCAAGAGCAGAGACATTACTTTGCTGACTAAGGTCCGTCTAGTCAAGGCTATGGTTTTTCCTGTGGTCATGTATGGATGTGAGAGTTGGACTGTGAATAAAGCTTAGCACTGAAGAATTGATGCTTTTGAACTGTGGTGTTGGAGAAGACTCTTGAGAGTCCCTTGGACTGCAAGGAGATCCAACCAGTCCATTCTGAAGGAGATCAGCCCTGGGTGTTCTTTGGAAGGAATGATGCTAAAGCTGAAGCTCCAGTACTTTGGCCACCTCATGTGAAGAGTTGACTCATTGGAAAAGACTCTGACGCTGGGAGGGATTGGGGGCAGGAGGAGAAGGGGACGACCGAGGATGAGATGGCTGGATGGCATCATGGACTCGATGGACGTGAGTCTGAGTGAACTCCGGGAATTGGTGATGGACAGGGAGGCCTGGCGTGCTGCGATTCATGGGGTCGCAGAGTCGGACAGGACTGAGCGACTGAACTGAACTGAATGACTAACACTTTCCCCCCTCAGGTTTGACTGGAGGGCTAGGAGGGGCTGGAGGAATGTCTTTCTTAATCTAGAGAAAGCTCTGGTGTCTTTTCTCCCTGGAGGATATGCCTGTGTTAGACTCTGGGCTAGTGTTTTGCAGTGATTATTCTTCTCCTTCCCTGCCAGGGATCAGTCTGGGGCCTGCACATACACTGTGGTGGGATTCCTGGAGGTAAAGCCCTCCGAGGTGTGGCCCCTCCCTGCTGCAGACTGCATTCTCCTAGTCTCTCCCTTTCAGGCCAGTTTATGGTGCAGCTACTGCTCCAGGTAAGCAGATCTCAGCTGTGTGTCTCCAGGTTTTCAGCGGTAGTTTGTCCTGTAACCTTTGTTCTCTGACGGGTTCAAAAGTCATTGATTTTCGGTTTATTTTTGTACAGAGATGGCTTATAAGCCTTTTTTTTTTCATATAGGAGCTGAAAGCATGCTTTTTAACTTAGATATTATGACTTGTTACCATCTTGAGTGAACCAGATGCATAGGTTCAAGACTGCAGTGTTGGATGTGAGAGTTCCTTGTGTTGGCTGCATTTGATTCTTCATATTTACCTGCTAATTAACAGTTATTTCAAGCTACATTGTCTTTGAGCTTTTGATTTCCTTGGAAAAGCTTGTCACTTTGAGTTTTTTTTTTTGCTAGTCGGAAAAATATCTTGCAACTGTTCAGAAGAACTTCTTAAATAATTTTATTTAGTTGTTGGCTGCTGGGCCTTCACTGCTTTTGCTCTGGGTTTCTCCAGTAGTGGTGAGTAGAGGCTACCCTTGGTTGCGGTGCTCCATCTTCTCAGTGCAGGAGACTTGTTTGATCCTTGGGCTGGGAAGATCCCCTGGAGAAGGGAATGGCCACCCACTCCAGTATTCTTGCCTGGAGAATCCCATGGACAGAGGAGCCTGACGGGCTACAGTCCACGGGATCACAAGAGCTGGACAAGACTTAAGAGGCTAAACTACTACCACCATCTGGAAAGCCCCCTGAAGCAAATCCTGAGATATAAGTTCAGATCCACATGGTGAGTAATCCAGGACACACCAGCGGGGGAATGAGGAAGTGAGGGCAGGAAAGCCAGGTAGTCAGGGGTGTGTTGTGAAGCCAGTTGCCACTGTCGGCAATGAGAACCGAGTCGTGCTGGGAACAGGGGCTGGTGGAGAATGCGAGGGGCAGTCACTCTGGCTCTGAGGGGCTGCGGCTTCTAGCAGCCTGCTGTGGGGGCCGCCGCTTGGGAGGGCCCATTCCCCCAGAGTGTGGGCCTGCCTGCAGGTGAGTAGATGGACTCCAGAGGCTGGAGATGCGGCGCTGGCGCGTGGAAGTCAACCCCGTGCAGGATGGTGAGGCTCCAGAGGATGTGCAGGTGACGCTGTCTGCTGTATCGATTTCCTGCGGCCTGAGTCAACAGGAGCAACTAGGAATGAAACTGGCTGTTTGCCACTTAGATTCATTTGCTCTCTAGACCTCCTGAGGTGGTAGAATGCATTCAGAAATGAGTTTCTGAAAAAAACCCAATATTCTGTCACAGTATGGTTTTCTCATGTCTCTTTTTAGCAGTGCCTAGCCTGTTCCCTTTGAAATACAAAAGGCAACAGTTTAGAACATAACCCTGGCCTTGTGCTTCTGGTAATGGCAGTCTGGGTAGCTTCATTCAAGACAGTTGATGCTTCTGAAAAGCCTGAGAATTTACAAATAGTAAAGAATTACTGGGTTCCAATTTTAGGAGATGATAGAAATCCAGAGAGGTGAACGAACATCTTGTTTGGGAGGAGAGTTACTGATACCTTGACCCTTGTGGGAAGTGTAAGTTTATGTTAAAAAAAGAAAATCACTGGATGACTTCTGTTTTTTTTTTTTTTAAGAAATGGCAAATTGAGAATCACTGGTTTCTTATTTACCAGATGGTTACAAAGCAACGAAGGACATAGGGTCACTGGGATTCAAATCTAGTTTTTCCCCTTACTAGCTGTGTATCCTTAGAGCAAGTTACTTAATTTCCCTAAAACTAAGAGGGGAAAAGATAAGATTCATTGTTCTCTTCCTGTCTGTCTTACACCCTGGAATATTATCTGTTCTGTTTTTTGTTCATCTTACTTTGCACACTTGACTAATGTACATAAACCACTCTGTCAGCGCTGTACACCACTAGAGACTCTTGACACACTTGCAGAGTAAAACCGTCAGTAGCCGTGGTTTAGGGATTGTCAGCTCCACTAGTCTGTCTTTGGACCCTGGGGCAAAGCTGGCTGCAGAGGCCGTGCTGACCATGGATGTGTGTATGCTTGTAGGTATTCTGTGTGTGTGGATATCTCGGAACACTTACTTCTAACAACGATTCTTTTTTCTTTTTCATTCATTTCATCCTTATCTGATGTACTTTTGACTTAATCTTCCTTCTTATGGGCAGAAATGGGACAAGCAGTAATAGTTCTTGTGGTTCTGGGGGCTGTGTTTATGTAGTGTTCATTTTATGCCCCTCCATGAGAAGCTGCAGTCTGGGGTGTACCCTGCGTGGTCTCGTGGTTAGGACTTGGTGCTTTCACTGTCGTGGCCTGGGTTCAGCCTCTGGTCTGGGAAGTGATCCCACAAGCAATTTGATGCAGCCAAAAAAGAAAAAGGAAGTTGCAATCTGGAGGCTGGTCAGCAGCTCAGCAGCTTTTGGAGTTTTGAATTTGAATTGCTTTAGCTGGGGGACGTGCCCTGACACTTAGAACCACACTTATTTTCTCTCTTTCCTCTTCATAATCTGCTTGGCTTCTGACTACATTTGAGTTTAAATCCCTGTGCTGACATGATATGGGCTGTTTCTGCTGGGACTGAAGAAAAGACCAAATGTCAGCTGCAGTTAGGGCATTTCTTGAGGATGCCTGGCAATCTTGACCAGATCCATGGGGTCAGAAATGGGGTAAAGTATGACCGTTGTAATAAAGAAGCTTTAGCATGTATAATAGAATACAGAGTTAGAAAGACCTTGAGAGTAATGATTCCATGAAGTAGATGTTGGTTGTACAGGCCCTTTTGAGCCTGTGGTCACTGTCTTCTTCCTGTCTTCCATAGGTCTTAACCGGGAGAGCTGCTCCTTACTGGAGCATTTGATGGGAGAGTATTAAAGAACAGTGGTTAGCCTCATTAGCTTCTATCAGCCCTTATTCACTGACAAAGCAGGTGTCCTAAACTTGGTAATTTTAAGTAATTTGTCATATTTTCTATCCTTTTGGTTTTCTTTAGTGTTTAAATTTGCTTTTCTCTCCATCCAATCAACATTACCATGTGGTTTTCCTCTGCATTTGAGATATCATATATAGACACTTACATGTGTTTCTGCTCCTTGATTTTCTTATAGAGAGGACATTCATAAATATCAAAAGGTCAAAGGATTATTCCCATAGAGCTCATGATGTCTGGCATTTGCTCTGAACCTTTCCTAGTTCAGTAATCGCCTTAGTTGTAATTATGAAATATATTTCTTTCTAGCCTTCAGAGTAGACAAGGAATGGGAAAGAACAGTGTATTTCTGTGTTGTCATCACTTGGTAATTTTACAGGGGATGTAGGAAAGGCACTGTTATAAGTCAGTGCTGACTCTAGCTGAGGCAAAATATGACTCTCACGGAAAAAGCTACAAAACGTTTACTGTTTGACCCTTTGGAATATATACTGATGAGAAAACAGCTGGAAACTACTGAAAGGTAAATACTTAACATTTAGAGATAAACGTTATGATAATTATTTGGTGCTGAAATGAGGGCTGTCCTGCTTGATTAAATAGAATTGTCTCATTGGTCTCGTAGTTAAAAAAGATGGCTATTGAAAGAGGCACACTAATTTCAGAGTAGATAATGATTTATAGAGAAAACGTAATTTTTCAAATCATGCTTTTAGAATATTTGTTCAGTGTCCAAATTTTATTGTCAAATTTTTGACAAATTAATGGGTTTAAAATATTTCTTCCTTTAAGGATGCTAAAATCTCTTTGCTTCTGAAGTTAAAAGGCCATATATTTCATTTGAAGCCTTAAAATATTTAATCCTCTCCAAATTGGTTCTTGTTTTTAAATTAGGAAGTTTTTTCCTAAGAAAATTTTTACCTTTATTATTAAAGAAATACATACTCTTCATATTTCTTTTTAAATGAAGAAAAGTAGATAGAGTGTTATCCATAGTGCTACTAACTTGAGTCTATTACATCTATTTTTCATTAATTACAAATAGCAATATAATGTTTTACGGCTAGGGTAGGAAGATTAAAAATAACCAGTAGAATTTGCAGCAAAACATTGATAGACTTCAGGGTTTTTAAAATTTTTAACTTCTTGTTCATCTACATTTTGATGAGAAAGACAGCTTTTGGGGAAAACAACTTTGTTTTTCTGAGTTGCTGTCTGGGCCTCTTACATGATAATAACTCCTGGTCAGGATGCTCGCACTTTGCCACTTTGCTTTTCCCAGGGCATCGGTTAAAATAGTGGCTTACCGTTAAGCAGGCAGAAAGTCACGACCACCCCAGTCAGTCAGAGGCGCTTGCTACCCTGCCCTCTCTCCTGCTGATGTCCTCAGACAGAGAAATGCCCCTCCTGCCGCCCCGCCGCCGATTCTGGGATCCATAAGTAATAATACGTCTCATATGTCAACTTAAAAAAAAAGCACAGTGCAAGAATCACGAGTTAAGTTTCATCTGGGGCAAAATGAGGACTGCAGCCTGGGAGAAAGCACCTCCGAGAGCTCTGAGACACTGTGCCAGAGAGGCAGCGGGGCAGGACAGTGTATGTGTGACTTTAGTGATGGGGGCATACGTGCAGTCGAGCACATATTTTTCCAGAAGGTTTCTGCTAGTCAGGTGAAGTGTTCTGCTAGTCACGAGACCGTTGTCACCGTGAGGAATTTGAGTGCTCTTCTAGATATGAGGAGATACAGGGTCTGGCTCATAAAACCGGCTCCTGAAGATGTCTCAACCACCTGAAGGCCTGTCTTGCTGGCTTTTCCCCTAGCACGGCATGCCTCCTTTCCTGCTTTCTACCCTGAGCTCCTTTCAGAGGGTGCTGAAAACCAGCAGCTGCAGCAGCACATGCTTTAAGCCTTGTAGTGTGAGATGGCGAGTGCCCAGCTATAGTTGACACCTGAGCGCCATCCTTTGTGAGGGTATACTGAAAGAGTGCCTTCAGTCACACAACCCGGTGGGTTTCACTTCTCTATAGCGAGAGCTGGGATGCTGAGAGGAGCTCCATGCGGCCTCCATGTGGTTGGCTTGGGCCCCCCATTCAGCATTCTTAATTCAGTACCCCAGCTCCAGCTTCGCAGCGCATGTTTTGGGCCAAACATAATTGCGGTTTTGGACCATGAATTTTAAGTCATTATAACTAGACTCAAACGTGTCTTTATTAATCAAAATACGAACCATCATAATCACATTTTTGCTAATGAGAAGTAACTTTATTCCTGTAGTGTAAAAATCCATGCTTTGAGATTCAGCAAACCGTTGGAAAGCATTCTCTGCCTCCTGCTGGTTGTGGAAGGGTTTTCCTAGAAAAAAGTTGTCCTGGGGCTTGAGGAAGTGGTAGTCCATTGGTGAGAGATCAGGTGAATATGACGGATCAGGCAAAGCTTCGTAGCCCAATCTGTTCAAATTTTGAGGCATTGGTTGTGCGACATGCAGTTAGGCATTGTCATGGAGAAGAACTGGGCCCTTTCTGTTGACCAGTGCAGGCTGCAGGCCTTGCAGTTTTCAGTGCCTCTCATCAATTTGCTGAGCGTGCTTCTCAGATGGAATGGTTTCACTGGGATTCAGAAAGCTGTAGTGGACCAGAAGGCAGCAGACCACCAGACAGTGGCCAGGACCTTTTTTGGTGCAAGTTTGGCTTTGGGAAGTGGTTTGGAGCTTCTTGATCCAACCACTGAGTTGGTCATCGCAGATTGTCATAGAAATTCCACTTTTTATCTCATCTCACAGTCCATTCGAGAAATGGTTTGTTGTTGTGTAGCACGAGAGAAGACGACACTTCAAAATGACAGTTTTTAAAATTTGCTGTCAGCTCATGTGTACTGAGCTTTGTCACCTTCGCAGTGTGCTTCAAATGCCAAATGACTGTAGAATGGTCAACGCTGGATTCTTCGGCAGCTTCTCGTGTAGTTTTAAGAGGGTCAGCTCTGATGATCCTCTCAGTTGGTCGCTGTCAACTTCAGATGGCCGGCCATCGCGCTCCTCATCTTCCAGGCTCTCGTCTCCTTTGCAGAACTTCCCGAACCACCACTGCACTGGACGTTTATTAGCAGTTCCTGGGCCAAATGCATTGTTGATGCTGCATGTTCTCTGTGCTGCTTTACAACCCATTTTGAATTCAAGTAAGAAAATCACATGAATTTGGTTTTTGTCTAACATCATTTTCCTACTCTAAAATAAACATATAAAATAAACAGCAAGTAATAAGTGATTAGCAAAAAAACAAAGCGGTAAGTGCACATTAAAATGATGTATAACATAACCATATTTATTTAAGGCTGTATTCCAATATCAAACAGCACAGTTCAGCGGTGCAAAATCACAAGCACTTTTGCACCAACGTATTATTTTCTGATTTTTTTTTTAGCATAATAGCAAAACTTAAAGTATCAATCCCTAGCACCTTGAGTGGTGTCTGGCATATAAAACTCTTATATGATTCCAGTAAACTCTTACATGATTCCACTGTAAACTCTTACAGTGTTAGCCTTTTCTCTAGAATTATTTAATGATTTTCAGAAGAAAAATGTTAGATTGTTCAGTACATTTAGTAGGCTATGACTGGAAAATTAGTGGAATGATTTTAGTATCGTCTTAAATTGTGCCATTTGTGACAACAGGGATGGACCTAGAAGGTATTATATTTCACTATTAGTGAAATAAGTCACTCATATGGAATCTAAGAAACAAAACAAAGATAGCAAAAGAGAAAAGACTCCTAGAGACAGAAAACAAATGGGTAATTGCCAGAGGGGATGAGGGTGGGGGATGCATGAAATAGATAAGGAGATTAAAAGGTATAAACTTCCAGTTATGTACAGCATAAGAAATACTAGTCAGTGATCATGTAATAACTCTGTGGTGACAGATGATCACTGAACTTAGCGTGGTGATCACTTTGTAAGGTATAAACATACCCCAGTTATAGTTCAGTAAAAAAATGATGATGTCTAATGAAGCTGTCTATGGAAACTGTTTAGCCCTGCTTACATTATTGTACTCTTTCCATTGCGCACAACCTAAACAATGTCCTGTAACTTCTTTTGGAACGTGAATGCACCTTAGTCGTTCACCGTAGATGCTGTGCTAACCATAATGAGCTTGAAAAGGCGGAAATGCTTGTGTCTTCAGGGGGTTGCTTACGGTAAGTATAGCAATGCTTATACTGTAGGCAGTTGTTCATTGGGCTGTCTCCAGTTGGTGTGTCTGGAAAGGATTTTTCTCTGATTCACTGTACCTCTCCAGAATCTGAGTGTTAGCCTCTCATTTTCCAACCACAACATGCATCTTTTCAGATCACTCTCTCTGGTAACCTAACTCCAGTGGCCATTCAGCTACCCCAGGGCCCATTGGCCCATCCGCATTTTTTCATCCTGCTTCATTCTTCCTGACCCTCTCACCGCTCCTTGTCTGGCTTAAATCTGTGGCCTGTCATTCTGATCAGCACATTGCACGTACCTTTCCCTGTTCTTCCTCTCCACCACCCTGGCAAAACCGACTCTCAGCTTGCTAGCCACCTGTTCCCTGGCAGCTCCCAGACCGTGACTAGAGGAGCATGAAACCACACCATCTTGTCTACTGAAAATTCACGTCGGCAGGTGGTTAGCCCTTTATTTGGGCTCCCCTGGTGGCTCAGATGGTAAAGAATCTGTCTGCATTGCGCGAGACCTGGGTTTGATCCCTGGGTGGGGAAGATCCCCTGGAGGAGGGCATGGCAGCTCACTCCAGTATTCTTGCCTGGAGAATCCTCATGGACAGAGGAGCCTGGCGGGCTACAGTCCATGGGGTCGCAGAGTCAGACACTACTGGGTGACTAAGCTAAGCATAGCCTTTTATTCATTTACATTTTGAAGAATATATTACCTTGGTATCTAACTGCTGAAGTTTTTGCTTTATTAACTATTCAGGTTTATGATTGAAAGTATTTGGTCACGAGTTGTTTTGCATTAACTAACCTTAAATGTTTGTTTTGACCTTCCTTTTAAAAGCTTTCAAGCCTCAGGTATTGAGGCCATGGCTATATAGAAGGAATGGCAGATAGTATGAAGCAAAAAACTTTTTATCATGTAGATGCTGGATTCATTATTTGTTAGCATAGATTAAGTTTTCAGCCTTTTGATTTTGTCTGGACGTTTTAATTTCTTAAGCAATTAAGGACTTGTTATTTTATTTATAACAGGCATCTGATTGGTTTCCACTTTCTTTATATTTGGGTGTTAACTTCTTGACCTGTTTAAAAGACTCCTGAAATCTTTTGCTTCTGAAGATTTGGAATTAATTATATTTTTAAAAAATGACCAGGTTCTGTAAAGTAAAAAAAAAAAAAAAAAAGAAAGACCAGATTTTGTCAATTCCTCTCATTTTTATAGGTTCCTCAATTTAGTATAATGATTCACTACATAAAAAGTTTCTCTAAAAAGTTTCCATAATATAGCTTGAAAAATTCTATTTACCCATAAAATTGTTGAGAGTTAATACATTTTGTAGTTTAGACCAAGGAATCTTGATGTGCTCTTGTGGAGAGGGTGAGCTGGGGGTATTATGTGAAAAATCTTGATGGAGTGGGTCAAACCTTATGGGTGAGGAGAAGACTTTTTTCATTTTGCCCTTAGGTGCTGGCAGCCAAGAGGCAGCCGAAAATCATGCAGTGGACAAAGTGGAAAGTAGCCCCTCTTTTTATAGCAGAGAGCTTAATTTCATTTGTGAAATTGGACAGTGGGAGTCCGGTGGGGTTTTTGGGAACCATTTCCAATAATAAATACGGTTGTCCTGCCTAGTTGTCATGCTCAGTTGCTCAGTTGTGTCTGCATGGACTGTAGCCCACCAGGTTCCTCTGTCTATGGAATTTTCCAGGCAAGAGTACTGGAGCGGGTTGCCGTTTCCACTCCAGGGGATCTTCTTCATCCAGGGATTGAACCTGCATTGGCAGGAGGATTCTTTACCTCTGAGCCACCTGGGAGGCCCATACTGTTATTGAAATAAGGTTGAAATAAGATCTCCATGCATAGCATTAAGGTACTGCTTGGCTCAAACAGGATAGTATATTTGTTTGGAAATCCCAGCATTTTGCAAGCACACGATAAAATTATGGTAATTTTTTCATTTGTTGTTGTTCAGTCGCTAAGTTGTGTCTGACTCTTTGCAATCCCATGGACTATAGCACGCCAGGCTTCCCTGTCTTTCAGTATCTCTCAGTTTGTTCAAACTCAAGTCCATTGGGTTGTTGATGCTATCTAATCATCTCATCCTTTGTTGCCTCCGTCTCCTCTTGCCTTCAATCTTTCCCAGCATCAGGGTCTTTTCCAATGAGTCAGTTCTTCACATCAGGTGGCCAAAGTATTGGAGTTTCAGCATCAGTCCTTCCAATGAATATTAAGGATTGATTTCCTTTAGGATTGACTGGTTTGATCCCCTTGATGTCCAAGGGACTCTCAAGAGTCTTCTCCAGAAATTTTTTCATTAATTTCAACAAATATTTATTAAATGTTTGCTGTGTTAGCTTTTGTTATAAGCTCAGGGGATACTGCAAGAAACAGAACAAACAAAAACTCTTGCTCTGATGACGCGTACATTCTAACAGGGAGCAGACAAACAATAAGTAACATAATGAATAAGAAATTAATGTGTGTAAGAGGGTGGTAAGTTGTATAGAGTAGGGAGGATGGGACGTGCTAGTGTTTGGTGGTTGAGTTGCAGTTTTGAACCTGCTTGTCTAGACAGAACTTTGTTAAGACGGTAATAATTGAGCAAAGATTCAATAGAGGTGAAGCTGTGTGCTAAGTCGCTCATCTTGTCTGACTCTTTGCGACCCTGTCCATGGGATTCTCTAGGCAATAGCCCACCAGGCTCCTCTGTCCATGGGATTCTCTAGGCAAGAATACTGGAGTGGGTTGCCCAGCCCTCCTCCAGGGGATCTTCCCGACCCAGGGACTGAACACGTGTCTCTTACATCTTCTGCATTGACAGGTGGGTTCTTTACCACTCGCACCACCTGGGCTGGGATGAAAAGTATTCTAGGCAGAGGGAAGAACCCATGCATAATCCCTTACACATTTAGTGACCCATAGGGAGACTGATGTCCTTTTCATTATAGGGGACTGGAATGCAAAAGTAGGAAGTCAAGAAACACCTGGAGTAACAGGCAAATTTGGCCTTGAAATGCGGAATGAAGCAGGGCAAAGACTAATAGTTTTGCCAAGAGAATGCACTGGTCATAGCAAACACCCTCTTCCAACAACACAAGAGAAGACTCTACACATGGACATCACCAGATGATCAACACCGAAATGAGATTGATTATATTCTTTGCAGCCAAAGATGGAGAAGCGCTGTACAGTCAACAAAAACAAGGCCAGGAGCTGACTGTGGCTCAGATCATGAATTCCTTATTGTCAAATTGAGACTTAAATTGAAGAAAGTAGGGAAAACGGCTAGACCATTCAGGTATGACCTAAATCAAATCCCTTATGATTATACAGTAGAAGTGAGAAATAGATTTAATAGATCTGATAGATAGAGTGCCTGATGAACTATGGAATGAGGTTCGTGACACTATATAGGAAACAGGGATCAAGACCATCCCCATGGAAAAGAAATGCAAAAAAGCAAAATGGCTGTCTTGGGAGGCCTTACAAATAGCTGTGAAAAGAAGAGAAGCAAAAAGCAAAGGAGAAAACGAAAGATATAAACATCGGAATGCAGAGTTCCAAAGAATAGCAAGAAGAGATCAGAAAGCCTTCTTTAGCAATCAAAGCAAAGAAATAGAGGAAAAGAACAGAATGGGAAAGACTAGAGATCTCTTCAAGAAAATTAGAGATACCAAGGGAACACTTCATGCAAAGGTGGGCTCGATAAAGGACAGAAATGATATGGACCTAACAGAACCAGAAGATATTAAGAAGAGCTGGCAAGAACACACGGAAGAACTGTACAAAAAAGATCTTCATGACCCGGATAATCACGATGGTGTGATCACACATCTAGAGCCAGACATCCTGGAATGTGAAGTCAAGTGGGCCTTAGAAAGCATCACTACGAACAAAGCTAGTGGAGGTGATAGAATTCCAGTTGAGCTATTTCAAATCCTGAAAGATGATGCTGTGAAAGTGCTGCACTCAATATGCCAGCAAATGTGGAAAACTCAGCAGTGGCCACAGGACTGGAAAAGGTCCGTTTTCATTCCAGTCCCAAAGAAAGGCAATGCCAAAGAATGCTCAAACTACTGCACAATTGCACTCATCTCACATGCTAGTAAAGTAATGCTCAAAATTCTTCAAGCCAGGCTTCAGTAATATGTGAACTGTGAACTTCCAGATGTTCAAGCTGGTTTTAGAAAAGGCAGAGAAACCAGAGATCAAATTGTCAACATCCGCTGGATCATGGAAAAAGCAAGGGAGTTCCAGAAAAACATCTATTTCTGCTTTACTGACTATGCCAAAGCCTTTGACTGTGTGGATCACTATAAACTGTGGAAAATTCTGAAAGAGATGGGACTACCAGACCACCTGACCTGCCTCTTGAGAAATCTGTATGCAGGTCAGGAAGCAACAGTTAGAACTGGACATGGAACAACAGACTGGTTCCAAATAGGAAAAGGAGTATGTCAAGGCTGTATATTGTCACCCCGCTTATTTAACTTATATGCAGAGTACATCATGAGAAACGCTGGACTGGAAGAAACACAAGCTGGAATCAAGATTGCCGGGAGAAATATCAATAACCTCAGATATGCAGATGACACCACCCTTAGGGCAGAAAGTGAAGAGGAGCTAAAAAGCCTCTTGATGAAAGTGAAAGAGGAGAGTGAAAAAGTTGGCTTAAAGCTCAACATCCAGAAAATGAAGATCATGGCATCCGGTCCCATCACTTCATGGGAAATAGATGGGGAAACAGTGTCAGACTTTATTTTGGGGGGCTCCAAAATCACTGCAGATGGTGATTGCAGCCATGAAATTAAAAGACACTTCCTCCTTGGAAGAAAAGTTTTGACCAACCTAGATAGCATATTCAAGAGCAGAGACATTACTTTGCCAACTAAGGTCCGTCTAGTCAAGGCTATGTTTTTTCCAGTGGTCATGTATGGATGTGAGAGTTGGACTGTGAAGAAGGCTGAGCGCTGATGCTTTTGAACTGTGATGTTGGAGAAGACTCTTGAGAGTCCCGTGGACTGCAAGGAGATCCAACCAGTCCATTCTGAAGGAGATCAGCCCTGGGATTTCTTTGGAAGGACTGATGCTGAAGCTGAAGCTCCAGTACTTTGGCCACCTCATGTGAAGAGCTGACTCATTGGAAAAGACTCTGACGCTGGGAGGGATTGGGGGCAGGAGGAGAAGGGGACGACTGAGGATGAGATGGCTGGATGGCATCATGGACTCGATGGACGTGAGTCTGAGTGAACTCCGGTAGTTGGTGATAGACCGGGAGGCCTGGCGTGCTGCGATTCATGGGGTCGCAAAGAGTCGGACACGATTGAGTGACTGAACTGAACTAAGGAGACTGTGTCTAGGATGAAAGGAATGAGGAGGAAAATAGTGGGAGATAACAGTCGGAGTATTACATAGGGACTTTTAGGTCATTGTGAGGAACAGAGGGTCACAAATACCTTTCATGTTATCTTTTAAAATTAGACCTAATGAAGAAAAAGTTAACATTTGTTGAACCCTAACCTTCCCCTGTTGTCCTGAGCTGCTTAATGGCAGAGCCCTTGATCAGCACGCTCTGGCTTCTCTGTGATTGGAAATGTTGGCTGGCTTCCTCTCCTGGCCCCTTGTGCGTGGCTCCCTTCTGTGTTCCCTGTCAGGGAGGCCACGGTCGAAGTGGGAAGGCCTGGAGTGGTTTGAGGAAAACAATCTAAATATAAATCTCCTTACACAGTTGAAGTATGGATGTGAGAGTTGACTCATTTGGTGATGGACAGGGAGGCCTGGTGTGCTTCAATTCATGGGGTCGCAAAGAGTCGGACACGACTGAGCTGAACTGAACTGAACACATGAAGAAGAGATTGGCTTCTTACTCACAGTTCTTTATGGAATCAGAGCAGCCTGTACAGGTTGTCTTTTTATTACTATTTATTTTTTGGCTGTGCTAGGTCTTTGTTGGGGGACACAGGCTCTGTGTGGCTGTACAGTGACTTCTCTTGTTGCAGAGTACAGGCTCTAAGGCATGTGGGTAGTTGTCGTACATGGGCTTAGTTGCTTCATGGCATGAGGGATCTTAGTTTCTGGACCAGGGATCGAACCCATGTCCCCTGCAATGACACGCTGATTCTTAGCCATTGGACCGCCAGGGAAGTCCCATGAGGTTAAGTCTTAAACTAAAGAATTTCATGGCCTTTTGAAGAATTAGTGCTTTTGTTTTTGTTATTATTTGCTTGTTTTTTCCCTATCTCCAAGCAAATATTTTAGGAAGTTATAACACCTGTTTTAGTTAAAATCTAAGGTTTCACTGAAGAACTGTGGACAGAGGTTCATGACATTGTCCAGGAGGCAGTGGTAAGACCGTCCCCAAGAAGAAGAAATGCAAAAAGTAAAAATGGTTGTCTGAGGAGGCCTTACAAATAGCTGAGAAAAGAAGAGAAGCTGAAGGCTAAGGAGAAAAGGAAAGATATACCCATCTGAATGCAGAGTTCCAGAGAACAGCAAGGGGAGATAAGAAAGCCTTCCTCAGTGATCAGTGCAAAGAAATAGAGGAAAACAATAGAATGGGAAAGACTGGAGCTCTCTTCAAGAAAATTAGAGATACCAAGGGAGTATTTCATACAAAGATGGGCACAATAAATGGACAGAAATGGTATGGACCTAACAGAAGCAGAAGATATTAAGAAGAGGTGGCAGGAATACACAGAAGAACTGTACAAAAACGATCTTCATAACCCAGATAACCATGATGATCTGATCACTCACCCAGAGCCAGATATCCTGGAATGCAAAGTCAAGTGGGCCTTAGGAAGCATCACTAGGAACAAAGCTAGTGGAGGTGATGGAGTTCCAGCTGAGCTGTTTCAGATCCTAAAAAATGAAGCTATGAAAGTGCTGCACTCAGTATGTCAGCACATTTGGAAAACTCAGCTGTGTTCATAGGACTGGAAAAGTCAGTTTTCACATGTATAATATCATATGTGAAATGAATTGCCAGTCCAGGTTCAATGCATGATACAGGATGCTCAGGGCTGGTGCACTGGGATGACCCAGAGGGATGGGAGGGGGGTTCAGGATGGGGAACACGTGTACACCCGTGGCGGATTCATGTTGATGTATGGCAAAACCAATACAATATTGTAAAGTAATTAGCCTCCAATTAAAATAAATAAATTTATATTTAAAAAGTCAGTTTTAATTCCAGTCCCAAAGAAAGGTGATGCTAGAGAATGCTCAGACTATACCACACAGCTGCACTCATCTCACAGGCTAGCAAAGTAATGCTCAAAATTCTCCAAGTGAGGCTTCAAGAGTATGTGAACTGAGAAATTCCAGATGTTCAAGCTGGATTTAGAAAAGGCAGAGGAGCCAGAGATCAAATTGCCAACATCCGTTGGATCATAGAACAAGCAAGAGAGTTCCAGAAAAATATCTACTTTTGCTTTATTAATTACGCCAAAGCCTTTGACTTTCTGGATCACAACAAACTGTGGAAAATTCTTCAAGAGATGAGAATACCACCAGACCAGTTACCTGCCTCCTGAGAAATCTGTGTGCAGGTCAAGAAGCAACAGTTAGAATCGAACATGGAACAATGGACTGGTTCCAAATTGGGAAAGGAGTAGGTCAAGATTGTAAACTGTCACCCTGCTCATCTAACGCATATGCAGGTACATCATGTGAAATGCCGGGCTGGATGGTGCACAAGCTGGAATCAAGATTGCCGGGAGAAATACCAATAAGCTCAGATGTGCAGAGCAGAAAACAAAGAACTAGAGATCCTCTGTGAAAGTGAGAGGAGAGTGAAAAAGTTGGCTTAAAACTCTGCTTCAGCAAACGAACATCATGGCATCCGATTCCATCACCTCATGGCAAATAGATGGGTAAACAGTGACAGACTTTATTTTGGGGGGCTCCAAAATCACTGCATCTGGTGACTGCAGCCATGAAATTAAAAGACACTTGCTCCTTGGAAGAAAAGCTATTGATAGCTTATGGTGAACGGTGTCAGATTCTTGATCTCCAAAGATTTAGTTTCAGGACCAGGCTTGATCACTCAAGTGCTTTTGTGTAGCAGAGTTTTATTAAAGTACGAAAAGGGACAGAGAAAGGTTCTGACAGAGACCTCAGAAGGGGATGGAGAATGCCCACCTCACTAGTCTTAGCAAGGGAGTTATACACTGTTTTAATTAGTTATTACAATAAGTCAAAAGAATGTCTCAAGATTGTAAAGATCTTACTAGACCCACAGTTTACATTTTAAGATAACAGGATTAGCCAGCCGGTTTTCAGGAAGAAGAAACTGTCCTCAAGCAGGATACATTGTTTTTATATAATCCTTAGTATAGTTGTTTGTTGTGTTCCAGGCTTAGAGGAAAAAAAGTTTCTTTTTAGTTTTCTGTGACTGTGACTAAGGAATGTAGAGAGAGAGAGAAAACAAACAAACAAACAAACCACGTTTGTCTTTTCCTCCTTGAGAATTCTAGACACCTATCTCCACTTCCAGAGCACCAGACTCTTTTCTCCTCCTCAGGGATCCTGGACTTCTTATCTACCTGCCTAGGAATTGACTCTCTCATTATGAACAACCTAGACAGAATATTAAAAAGCAGAGACAGTACTTTGCCAACAAAGGGCTGTCTAGTCAAGGCTATGGTTTTTCCAGTAGTCATATATGGATGTGAGAGTTGGACTACAAAGAAAGCTGAGCCCAGAGAATTGATGCTTTTGAACTGTGGTGGTGGAGAAGACTCTTGTGAGTCCCTGTCCTGAATATTCATTGGAAGGACTGATACTGAAGCTGAAATTCCAATACTTTGGCCACCTGATGTGAAGAACTGACTCATTGGAAAAGACCCTGATGCTGGGAAAGATAGAGGGCAGGAGGAGGAGATGACAGAGGATGAGATGGTTGGATGGCATCACTGACTCGATGCCCATGAGTTTGAGCAAGCTCTGGGTATTTGTGATGGACAGGGAGGCCTGGCGTGCTGCAGTCCATGGGGTCAGAGTCAAGAGTCAGACACGGCTGAGTGACTGACTGACTGACTGAACTGAATGTTTCACCTCAATGTTTCTACTCAGTATTATCTGCAACATTTTGTTGCAAAGTTACAAATTTGTAACTTTAATATTTTCCTTTGTCTTAAAGGCTCCATTCACTTTGCTTAGAGAAAGTTTTCTTCCACTTGCAAATAAAGACCTTTTTCTGTGCCCGTCTCTAGCTTAGACAGTGCTGCGACTGACCTGGCAGCACTGTGGTATCCGCCTCTCCTTTTGTGCGGTGGTCGTTTCCCACTGGTGTTACTGTTGTGGGATGTTTTTGATTGTTTGGGTACGGGTGTTTTCTTTTGTCTTTCAAGCTTTTGAATTGACATGTGGTGAAAGAACTAATAGTTTTTGGTTGACAGATAGCTAAGAAATTGAACCATTTGCTGTCTTTTGGACTTTTGGCATAACATTGTACAAAATAGCTTAATTTTTGAGTTGGAGCTTACTGATGCTGATTTGCTTTGTCCTGGTTTGGGGGGGCATGATAATTTTTGAAAAAAATTATTTTATACTATAGAAGTTAGCAATGTATAAGTAGTATTGCTTTGTAGATTTCTTCTGTTTGTACATGACTTAAATAGTGTTTCTCTGCTCTCACGCTCAGTGAAACGATTTTATATGTGCAGTGGGCTCTTTACAAACAGTTCCTGAGGGGGCTGTATGAGGACTCCATGAAGACCTGATATTATAAGAAGCTTAGGAAAACATTGCTGTTCAGTGCCCTATTGTTTATAGGACATCGTAAGGAGAGGGAAAATGGGATTATTTGAACTCTTTCAGTTATAAATTTGAAATGAAACTGTTGAATCTAGAGTGGGCATTAGGGCAGGTTTAATCTTTGATTGGAAGGGTAAACTTTTTAAAAGTTGCTTATTTATAATAACAGATTTTAATGTCCTTGGATTAAAAGATGTAGTCTCATAATTTGACAATTAGAGGGGACCTTAGATGTGCTGCCATGATTTGTGCAGTACTTCCGTTTTACTTATGAAAAGTTAGAACCTCAAAAATACGAGCAAAGTGAAAGTGGTCCAGATCAAAGGTGAAGAAGTAGGTATCCATTAACCTGGGCAGATGAATAAGTCAACTCTGTTGCTGCTGTTGGTTTTCTCAGCACTAACACAACTGGTCTGTGTTAATTAATTGTTGAATTCCTTAATTTTTTTATTCAGTGCTATCCCTGTATCTGCTTACATTTGACTCTTTGTTAATGACGCACATGGGTCCTAAGTAAATTGTTCAGAAGTGTTACTTGGGAGTTTGGGAAACAGTGAATATAAAATTGGCGTCTGATTTTTTCAGTGTCTTAAAGTGTCTAACATATTTATCCTTCTCTTTTAGGAACTTGAAAATGGCCCTTCAGCAATGCTAGGTCTATAATGGGAAGTGTCACAGTTCGATATTTCTGTTATGGATGCCTTTTTACATCTGCAGCCTGGACGCTTTTGCTTTTTATTTATTTCAACTTCAGTGAAGTGACTCAGCCACTTAAGAATGTGCCCATCAAGGGGTCTGGGCCCCACGGACCATTCCCCAAAAAATTTTATCCCCGTTTCACTAGAGGTCCAAGTCTAGAATCACAGTTCAAAGCGAACAAAATTGATAATATGATAGATAATCATGTTGAAGATCCAGAAAGAGGCAACGTGAAATTCTCTTCTGAATTGGGTGAGTGTACCTGATATTTGCTAGCAATGTGTCGAAGTATTTCATCGTGGGAAGCGCAAATATTCTTTACATCACGTATTGTTCAGAGGACCAGACATGTGACTTTTTTCTGTACTGATGTATTTTGTTCATGAACTAGCTGGGGTCCTGTGATTTTTGCAGACACAGTAGGCAGTTATATTCTATTTTGTTCAGTTCTGACTTCAATATTTTGTGAAGACTTCAGAGAAACTATGAGGTCCAGAATTGGAGGGAGCAGGGAGAGGGCAGAAAGGAAGAAAAATTAAGTGGTTGGCAAGAAAATGGAACCTATGGGGGAAGATTTTAATTGCTGGCATTATTTAATAAGGGAAAGCAGTGGTTGAAAAGTGACTATTTTAACATATTTTGAAAGGCAAAGTTAACACATGACCTAAACCACTGGGTTTAGAATTGAGATTGCTACTGCTACTGCTAAGTCAGTTCAGTCGTGTCTGACTCTGTGTGACCCCATGGACTGCAGCCCACCAGGCTCCTCCGTCCATGGGATTTTCCAGGCAAGAGTACTTGAGTGGGGTGTTGTGGCCTTGGGACTACTTATATCCAAAAAGATGTCTACTTAGAAGAATTATTAAGGTGCTAGAATATATTTATTAAATATAGGAGTTTTTTTATTCCTCAAAAATTACATTCTGTTCAGTTTGGAAGCAAGACTGAACACTGCAGTTCTAGAGTCCTGGTTTCAGCAAATTTTATTTTAAGGGATATATGAGCCATTTTGGCTGTCTTTAAAACTTAAGAACTTTGATCTTCATTGAAGAATCAAATAATAAGTAATTTAAGAGTAAAAGCATATAGTGGGAGATTGAAAGATTCACAGAATATAAAGGAAATGTAAAAACAGATTTCATCTGTTTCTAGAATTTAATCATTTCCTAATACAGGAGGTCAAAAGTATTGAAAATTATATGAGGAAAAGGAAGCTTTTACTTTATTTTTCATAAAATATACCTTCTATTCATTTTCAAACAGCCATTGGGACCTTTTTAAAAGCATTAATGGAAATTTTTCTAATTTTTTGTTTATAGTAATTTTTATAAAATTTTTATAAAGTTGTAACATTGGGTTTGCCATTTTTAATGGACTTTGCCTTTGAATATCGTAGAATTGTAGATATTTGAAGTGACAAACTCAAATTACCCATCTGAAACACTAAATTCTTTATAAAAGATCCTAAAGATCACAAAACAATTAGAGCTAATAAATGAATTCAGCAAAGTCGCAGGGTATAAGATCCACACACAAAAGCTAATTGTATTTCTGGACATTAATGATGAACAGTCCAAAAGTAAAATTAAGAGAATAATCTCATTTACAGTGGAATCAGAAAGAAGTACTTAAGAATAAACCCAGCCAAGGAGGTATAAGATTTGTACATCAGTTGTGCTGCAGAGCACAACAGAAAGAAATAAAAATAGACCTAAAAAACAGAAAGGCGTCCTAGGTTCGTGGATGGAATGCTTAATACTGTTAAAATGTCAGTGCCACCCAAAGCAACTCACATTGAATGTAAACCTTATCAAAATCCCAGTGGCCTTTGTTGAAAAGATGAACTAGCTGAGTCTAAAGTTGATAAGGAATTGCAGGGTGCTCTGAAGTCTTGAAAAAGAACAGAGTTGGAGAACACACACTTGTTTATTTCAGAACTTCCTAACAGTGTGATACTGGCGTAAGGAAAGATAGGTACATCTCAGGATAGACTGAGAATCCAAAAATATACCCTCTGACGTCTGCGGTCAAGTAGCATCTATGGTAACGCTCAAGAACAAGTAACATGTGTGGGCAGCTGGTTTTCAGAAAGGGGTGCTTAGAGCAGCTGATGTGGACAGGATGGTCTTTTCAGCAAATGGTGCTGGGCCAATTAGATATCCCCATGCAAAGGAATGAGGTTGAACCCTTACCTCGTATGGTATTAAATTAACTCAGAGTGGATCAAAGGCCATAAAACCCTAGAAAAAAATCTTCGGGATAAATCAAATAATAAATTGGGAAAACACTGCATTCTGTATTTCATCCCCTCACACCTGTGTATCTGTAAAACAGCATTCTTAAGAACTAAAGTCTACTCGACTTTAATTTTTTCCTGTTATTATTTGCCCATACAAAAAAAAAGTGGCAGTGAAAATGCTCAGTCCTAACCCCTGGACCACCAGGGAACTCCCTTACTTGACTTTTAAAATCTGATGTTTTCCTGAGTATTTGGCTGTGAAATCTTTTTCTTCTTTTTAACTTCTACTAATAAAGTAATGCTCAAAATTCTCCAAGCCAGGCTTCAGCAATACATGAACGTGAACTTGCAGATGTTCAAACTGGTTTTAGAAAAGGCAGAGGAACCAGAGATCAAATTGCCAACATCTGCTGGATCATCGAAAAAGCAAGAGAGTTCCAGAAAAACATCTATTTCTGCTTTACTGACTATGCCAAAGCCTTTGGCTGTGTGGATCACTATAAACTGTGGAAAATTCTGAAAGAGATGGGAATACCAGACCACCTGACCTGCCTCTTGAGAAATCTGTATACAGGTCAGGAAGCAACAGTTAGAACTGGACATGGAACAACAGACTGTTTCCAAATAGGAAAAGGAGTACGTCAAGGCTGTATATTGTCACCCTGCTTATTTAACCTCTATGCAGAGTACATCATGAGAAACGCTGGGCTGGAGGAAGCACAAGCTGGAATCAAGATTGCCAGGAAAAATATCAGTAACCTCAGATATGCAGATGACACCACCCTTATGGCAGAAAGTGAAGAGGAGTTAAAAAGCCTCTTGAAAGTGAAAAGAGAGTGAAAAAGTTGGCTTAAAGCTCAACATTCAGAAAATGAAGATTATGGTATCCGGTCCCATCACTTCATGGAAAATAGATGGGGAAACAGTGGAAACAGTGTCAGACTTTATTTTGGGGGGCTCCAAAATCACTGCAGATGGTGACCGCAGCCATGATATTAAAAGACGCTTACTCTTTGGAAGAAAAGTTATGACCAACCTAGATAGCATATTCAAAAGCAGAGACATTACTTTGCCGACTAAGGTCCATCTAGTCAAGGCTCTGGTTTTTCCAGTAGTCATGTATGGATGTGAGAGTTGGACTGTGAAGGAGGCTGAGCCCAAAGAATTGATGCTTTTGAACTGTGGTGTTGGAGAAGACTCTTGAGAGTCCCTTGGACTGCAAGGAGATCCAACCAGTCCATTCTGAAGATCAACCCTGGGATTTCTTTGGAAGGAATGATGCTAAAGCTGAAACTCCAGCACTTTGGCCACCTCATGCGAAGAGTTGACTCACTGGAAAAGACTCTGACGCTGGGAGGGATTGGGGACAGGAGGAGAAAGGGACGACCGAGGATGAGATGGCTGGATGGCATCACCGACTCAATGGACGTGAGTCTGAGTGAACTCCGGGAGTTGGTGATGGACAGGGAGGCCTGGCGTGCTGCGATTCCTGGGGTCGCAAAGAGTCGGGCACGACTGAGCGACTGAACTGAATTGAATGTCCAGTGGAATTAGTTTTCCATGACTCGACTTCAGGAAATGCTATTACAGGGGAGTCATTCTTTGAGGAGAGGCTAAATGTTTGATGTGGGGAAGAGAAAGTAAAAGGAAGCTTACTGTTCTAGGTGAAGGTGAGATTTCTGACAGTGTGAGAGCAAAGGTGTTAAATCATAGTGATTTTGATTAGCTCTGTGGTGGACCTTCTTGACTCTGAAATTGATTAAAGTCTGGAACTGGAGACTTTTTACAGAAAGGGTTATCAGTAGTCTAATTTTCTAGGGGAAGAGTCCATATAAAAACTTGGGGTAAAAAAATTTTTCTAGAAAACAGAACCAAAAAACCCCCTTGCCCAGTTAATTGGGGGTTGTTGAGATCCATATGGGGTTCTGTAATCTGTTGTTTTTAATGGTATAAATCATCATTAAGTGTCTTTTTCTCTTGGTCATATATAAGGTTTTTTTTTTTTGTTTTTCTTGAAAATATTCTTAAATTATGGCTAATGAGCCGTAATTTATGGTTAAGGTACACTTGCTTTCTGAGCTAAACTGAGGAAAATTTGACTTAAACCTTGATATAGTTTTTTGAAAATGGAGACAAACTAGGTTTGAGAAACATGGCTGTCACCTATTTATAAGAAGTTAAAGCCACGACTCTCTCTCTCTAGATTCTGGGGCTCGTTCGCTTTTCGGGCTGCACTGCCGCTTTGCTGGGGCCCTTCTAGCTGTGGCGAGCAGGCGCTACTCCTCGTTGTGGCGAGTGGGCGTCTCATGGCGATGGCCCCTCTTGCTGTGGAGCACAGGCCTAGGCACCTGGGCTTCAGGTTGCAGCACGTGTGCTCAGTAGCTGGGGCTCACGAGATCTGGAGTGCACGCTCAGTGCTTTGGAGCAACGAGCTCTGGAGTGCACGCTAATGCTTTGGAGCACAGCTTAGTTGCTCTGAGGCATGTGGGATCTTCCTGGACCAGGGGTTGAACCCGTGTTGCCTGCATTGGCAGGCGGATTCTTACCCACTGCACCACTATGGAAATCCCCAAGATGTTCTTGAGATCATAACAGGAATTGTAGCATTCATTTCCAGATTTAATTCACTGACTGTGACTTCATTCTTTTGCAGGTATGATTTTTAATGAACGTGATCAGGAGTTGAGAGACTTGGGGTATCAGAAACATGCCTTCAATATGCTTATCAGTAACCGCTTGGGCTACCACAGAGACGTGCCAGATACGAGGAATGCAGCGTACGTTCCTTCTGAGTTTCTGCTCGCCGTTTTAATAACACAGCGCTTTTAGTGCGATATAATAAGTCATGGGGGTGGTGGTAATAATCTGCAGTTAGGCTTCATCATTCAGGATACTAGAAAATTTAAGACAGATTTATTTCCACTCTTACTGTGCTTGAAGCCACATGGTCTGAGATTGTACTGACAGGGTTCTAGAGCTTGCTGTTTCTTTTGAAATGTAAAATAATGGGGAAAAGGAGGGAGGTACTAATTGCATATAATTAAGTAACCTTCTGAGCATATGTTTATTTTAAATGTTTGTTTAGTGGATTCATAACAAAGAGGAATTCACATCAGTGAAGAATTCTACTCATGATCTCACTTTTCTGTTTTCATTCTTTTTGTATTTTCAAAGGCTTTTTTTTCATACAGTCAGTCAGTCATTCACTCTACAGATCTGTTTCAGCACCTTCTGTTTGCTGGACACTGTTAGGCCCTGGAAATAAAATAAGACATAGCCCCTCGGTTCACAGGGCTTAGTATCCGTCGGGGGAGGTTGATAAGGGAGTGAGTAGCTACAGCAGCACAAGAATGAAGGCTGTGACAGGGACGGGTGAGCCAGGCCCACACCAGAGCGACCAGGGACGGGTGAGCCAGGCCCACACCAGAGCGACCAGGGACGGGTGAGCCAGCCCCACCAGAGCGACCAGGGACAGGTGAGCCAGCCCCACCAGAGCGACCAGGGGCGGGTGAGCCAGGCCCACCAGAGCGACCAGGGGCGGGTGAGCCAGGCCCACCAGAGCGACCAGGGGTGGATGAGCCAGGCCCACCAGAGCGACCAGGGACGGCGCCAGAGGGGCGGCTGAGCAGTGCTGTGCCCCAAGGTTGTCCCCTGACTGGGAACAGGCTGAGCCAGAGATACACCGTTTGTCAAAGGGACTGAAATAGTTCTGTTTGCCTGTAGTGAAAGAATGGCAAGAGGCTGAAAGTAGGCAGGCCCCAGTTGTAAGGCATTGTATGCTGTGCAGAAGAACATGGAATTCCAGATTTTATTTTTTAAGTCAGTGGTGGTTTTTTTTTTCTTTATTGTGGTCACTTAAAGCCACCTAACCTTTTTAAATCAAAGAGTTGCTTACATGGAAGCTCGTTCATTAACCTGATATATGTCATGGTTTACTCAAATCTTTTTAAATGATTGAGCAAAAATTAAAAATTTCAAATACAGATATTCATATTTCCTTTTGAAACTTCATTGAGAAGAAACTGAACATCAGCTGTTGAGTGCTGCATTAAAAACTTGCAGTGATTTCAGTAAAAACACATTTTTGTGTAACCTCTGTACCAAAGAAGAAAAAATTCAAGTTTTAAAAACTTGAATTGACTTAAAAATAAGCAGAGTAGCAGGAAATGGAGGCAGAAATTATTAACAATTATAAAACTCTTGAATAAGAAGCCACATTAATTCCTTAGCCGCTTTTTAATAAAAATTGTTAATGATGTAAAGAAGAGGCTCACCAAGGGAGCAGTTAATGTTCAGTGAATGATAACCTAAAACATCCGAGCTTTTTGAAATGTCAGTATTTTCTGATATTCGTCCTTACAGATGTAAAGACAAGTCTTACCCGGCGGATCTGCCACTTGCTAGCGTTGTTATTTGTTTCTACAATGAAGCTTTGTCTGCTTTGCTCCGGACGGTGCACAGTGTCCTGGACCGCACGCCAGCCCGGCTTCTTCATGAAATTATCCTCGTGGACGATGACAGTGACTTCGGTGAGGAATACTGTAGCTGGCAGTGTGGGATCTCTGCTTTGGTTCACTGTAGTGATGCCCATCGGCCGTTCAGTCCCAGAAAGATCGGAGGGCCCTCATGCACGCACTTGCAACAGAACCAGCCACGATTGCACGCCTGGTTAGAGCATGATTTCCAAGAAACCACATTATCTGTGTAATGTTTTCAAACTATGCTACCCAGATTAGGCTCTTGAATTTTCCCCTTGGCTTACCTTTTTAAAGTAGTATTTTTATTTTGGAATAATCACAGATTTACAGAGAGTTACAAAGGGCCCTGCCCCTCCACCCAGTTTCTGCCATTGGTCGTGTCGTCATAGAAACACAGTATTGAACCCGTGAGCATATTTCTGTAGCCACCACTGTAATCAAGGTGCAGACAACTACTCCATCACCCCAAAGAATCTCCTACCTGCTACCACACTGTGTTCACACGCACCTTTCTCCCCGCACATCCTTAATTCCTGGCAACCCTCATCTCTGTGATTTTGTTTCCATCTCTATGGTATTGTCATTGGGCTGTTATATAATATAAACAAAATCACACAGTATGGGACCTTTTAGGATTAGCTTTAACTTGGCAAAATGCTTAGGCTTAGATTTATCGTGTCAGTTTGTCAACGTCAGCTGCCTCCAGATAAAGTGGATGGCATTGTGATGGCCCTTAGGTGGCCTCTGAATGCTGGTACTTTATGCTTCAGCACATACTTCTTTCATTTCAGCTCAGTCGTGTCCGACTCTTTGTGACCCCATGGGCTATAGCACGCCAGGCCTCCCTGTCCATCACCAACTCCTGGAGTTCGCTCAGACTCACGTCCATCGAGTCGGTGATGCCATCCAGCCATCTCATCCACTGTCGTCCCCTTTTCCTCCTGCCCCCAATCCCTCCCAGCATCAGAGTCGTCTGCAATGAGTCAACTCTTTGCATGAGGTGGCCAAAGTACTGGAGTTTCAGTTTCAGCATCAGTCCTTCCAAAGAACACCCAGGGCTGATCTCCTTCAGAATGGACTGGTTGGATCTCCTTGCAGTCCAAGGGACTCTCAAGAGTCTTCTCCAACACCACAGTTCAAATGCATCAATTCTTCGGTGCTCAGCCTTCTTCACAGTCCAACTCTCACATCCATACATGACCACTGGAAAAACCATAGCCTTGACTAGACCGACCTTTGTTGGCAAAGCAATGTCTCTTCTTTTTAATATGCTTCTTACCTTTCTTTAATTCAGCATAGACTCTTCCTAAGAGTGATTTCGTGTACACAGCAGGATGGAGGGCAGTCCTCAACCTTGTGAGAGGTGATATTCCCATTTTACAGGGGAGGAAATAGTAATTTGCTCAAGACGTCACCTGGTAGAGTTGAGATTAGGCTCAAGGAACCCACCTGCCAGTGCAGGAGACCCAGGTTCGATCCCTGGGTCAGGAGGATCCTCTGGAGAAGGGCATGGCCACCCACTTCAGTATTGTTGCCTGGAGAATCCCACGGACAGAGGAGCCTGGTGAGCTACAGTCTATGGGAGTGCAAAAGAACTGGACACGACTGAGTGATGAAACCACCACCATTCAAGCTTTCTGCTCTTTTCATTAACAGTAAGCTGCAGAGACACACTGATAAATTATATGCCAGTTATATGTGTTTTCACAACTTGAGTCTTTATTAAGCATTCCTTATATGTCAACAACAGAACTGGTATGCCAGTATACTTAAGTATACCAAATGAGTAAATGTATGTTGAGATCAACGAGAGTAAAATTCTCAAACCTTGGTAAACGTTGAAACCTCATAGGAGAAACAGGGAAAAATTAATTAAAAAATAAATGATGAAAAAAAAAAAACCTAAGAATTTGAGTCTGGACCAAGTAAAAGATTGGCTAAGTAATATAATTCTGGAATTTATGGTGTTGAATTTATTTTTTTACGTCAGCCTGTGATTTGTTTTTCATTCTGTGGGTATTTTTTTCTAAAAGAGAAAACTCATGATCAGTTACAATGGTTTATATGCTAACTGTGGAAAGAATTACTTATTAGATCTTGTATGATCTCTGAAGTTATGAAATTTAAAGGTAAATGAGCTAGAATTTATAAAAAATAGTGCCCATGGAATATGCTAAATTATAAATTAGTATAAGGATGTATTTACTGCTGATACTGTATAATTCTTGGTAGGGCAAAGAAGTTATTTCTCAACTATTCTGAAATGGAGTACGACTTAAATTACTTTGAAAAAAGGCATTTACATATCAGTTTCTTCTTTAAGTGTGATTTGTATGTAGTCAGCTGAACATTCATACGCTCAAAATACTCATTTTAAACATTCTTTATGCAAAGTGTTGAGCTAGTTGCTATGGAAATACAGAAAGTCTGTAAGTGAAGTCACTACTCCTTCAGGCTGGCATTGCATCTCTCACGCCTCGCTCTCTCCCTTTTTCTTCCTTTCAGGATAAGCGATGCTCTCCTTTCACAGCAGAGCAGAAGGTTCTGTAGCGCTTGCTTGAGCATTTGTCGCGAGCAGCAGACACAGCTCTAGAGTGTCTGACATACCTGTGCTTGCGTCTCATGTGGTCTGAACCCTCTTCAATTTTCAGATGATTTGAAAGGAGAACTAGATGAATACATCCAAAAATACCTCCCTGGAAAAATCAAAGTGATAAGGAATCCAAAGCGCGAGGGCTTGATTCGAGGAAGAATGATTGGAGCGGCCCATGCAACAGGTAGAACCTCCCGCTGGCTCTTCCTGGGAGATGAGAGCCCTGTCCTCCTGCCCTCGCGACCCCGTGTCGGCCTGTGGCAGGTGGGGTCTTGGTGGGCAGTGGCGGCAGGAGAGATGAGGCTTGTGCGGTTTGGGAAAGGCCTTTCCCTAACGGGGCCCCATTGTAACTAGGCCCCGTTGTCCCAAAGCCCAGGCCCCAGGAAGGTGAGCTCTGGGGTCCTCACTGGTGGGCTTCCCTGCTTCTCTTCAGCTCCGTTGTATCAGTTCAGATTTGTTTATCTCTATGGAAGGTTGGTGCCGGTCATTTTCATTTATGATCTGGATAAAAGCTTTTCCTTTTTAAAATACATTTATTTAAGTTAAATGAATTTGTTTTAAAATATTAGGTATCTAATATTTCATGTAGTACCTGGAAATATGGCCCCCCCCCTCCAAAAAAAAAAATCATGAAGATGACTTTGGAATTCTGAAACCTTGGTGGGGCATCCCCTCATGGTGAGAAAATCTGCCTTCCCATACGCTGCCCTCCTCAGGATGACGGGTCACTGGGGTTCACGGTGGCTGGTGCTGCTGTCTGCCGCCAGCCCTCCTGAACACCCCCTGTCCCGTTTGCGGGGTTTATTTGTGACTTCATTTGTACAGTCTTCCTTCTTCCCTCCTTTGTCTTACACCTGCAGTGAACAGAAGCAGTTAACAAAAAATGAGACGGAGCTCCCCTCCATCCAGTCCATAGTTACACGCAGGTTGAATTCAAGGCTGACGGTTTTTCTTCTGTAGAGTTCTAGTCAAAGAAAGACTCTGACTTGGCTGTTTTGACTTACAGAAGGCACCAGATAGGAAACTAGGGTGTTTGTGGGGCACGGCAAGGTCGTGTCAGAACACTGCACTTTCCCAGTACATTGTTACAGCAAGCTTTTCTTTTTCAGGCAACAGTCGTCATCTAGTTTTTTCTTTTTGTCGTCTTGGTCCTTGTTCAAATATAGTTTGGGATCTGTCAGAAAAAGGAAAGTTTTGGGGAAATCGGTCTCAGGTTCAGTGTGACTGTGTATTATCTTCCTTCATTTAGTTAAACTGACTTTTATAGAAAAAGTAATATTTTTCGAATTAAAACCTATTAGTAAATTTTCCCCTCAAAGGAACTTTGATAAGAGGTTGAACAGTTTGCCTTTCTGTATTAAATGACGCCTGGTGACCTTGTGAAGGTCGTTCACAGGCGCTGAAGGACACGGCCAAGTCACCGTCATACTGGAGGACTTTCTTGCCGGAGGTTCTGCTGCTGTTAATTGAAATAGGATGCTTTGGTCGCTTTATGAAATCCATGTAAAATCTGTATCAGTACATTTATTTCACAGATAAGCTTTGGAATAATAATAATGCTGTCTGATGACAAGATTCTAAGTTTCTCAGGTGTTCAGGAATAACCATTCAGTTATCAAAGAAACCCTCACTCCTGCTCATGTTTATCAAGCAGAGTTAAAAATGCATGAGAAAAATCTTCACGATTTTTATTTTACTGACGAGAAGAAAAGTGTATCCTGTAGCCCATGAGACTGAGGGAATTCGAAAGGAAGTGTGGGAAATGGAGGGCGAGATGGTCACGTGGCTGTCGAGGGGTGGATCCACGGGAGCAGGGAGCCATGCGGTGGCCGCGTGCCCCTCACTCCTGAGAATCCTGTGTTGTCGAAATAATCAGTAACAGGTCACGTTTGAGTCACCAGCGAAAGTGAGCTACGGTCTCTAGCCCCGGTTTGCTGAGGCAGGGACCTGTTGCATAGTAAGTTCACAGACATATCCATTATAATAACTGTAATACAGACAGACACAGCTGACCACTCCTGTTGCGCTGCTCCATACCTGGCTGTCAGAGAGCTGGACTGTTCTGTGAGACTCAGAGTCTTCTTTTGTTTTTTTACGGAGGAGAATATTAATTGTCTGTAACTTTTCTCAAGACTTGCTTTTATGGTCTGGGTATGTTCTTCAGTCGTGGCAGTACCCTTGAAGCAGGATTTCCCGCCTAACGGACTCCCAGGACCGATTTGGTAGCTGGGGCTGGAAGGGTGGCGGTCAGCTTTCCCCGCTGTACAGGTGTTCTCTCTGGAGCTGGGGGCCACTCTTGAATCGTGACTGGCACTGACCCCAGGCCTCTGTGGCTTGCCTCCGCAGGAGAAGTCCTGGTGTTCCTGGACAGCCACTGTGAGGTGAACGTGCTGTGGCTGCAGCCCTTGCTGGCCGCCATCCGGGAGGACCGGCGGGCTGTCGTGTGCCCGGTGATCGACATCATCAGCGCCGACACGCTGGCCTACAGCTCGTCCCCGGTGGTGCGGGGCGGCTTCAACTGGGGGCTGCACTTCAAGTGGGACCTCGTCCCGCTTTCTGAGCTCGGGGGACCGGAGGGAGCGACTGCACCCATAAAGTAAGATTTCTCCTGTGTGTTGGAAAAGTTCCCCGGAGAGAAAACACGTGCAAAGCTTTGCAGAAAGCACAAGTGTTGGCTTGTCTGTCCATGACAAATTTTTTAGTGCTTGCTGAATTTTATGTACTCTGCCAAGACCTAAGGAAAGATTTATGGATAAGAAATTGTCCATGCTCTCAGGATTTATATCTCAGTGAGAAAGGCAGAAGTCAGCAATATCCTGGGGTAATTGTGTCGGACCGCCTGGAGGGACCCCCTGTGTTGAGTTGTTTTCACCAGACCCCATGGTCACTGCGTCGGTCGTAACACACCTCCAGTTCTTTGCTGGTGCGGGTGGTGCTGTGAAGAGCGTTCAGGACGTAACTACAGTTAGGGTTTTAGGATGGACTCCCACCAGCAGTACACAAAGCCATGGTGGTGGGTTAGTCCCTCCAGCGTGTCCGACTCCTGCGACCCCGTGGACTGTACCCGCCAGGCTCCTCTGTCCATGGGCTTCTCCAGGCAAGGATACTGGAGTGGGTGCCACTTCCCTCTCCAGGGGATCTTCCCCACCCAGGAATCGAAGCCAGGTCTCCTGCATTGCAGGCAGATTCTTTACCGCCTGAGCCACAAGAGACGCCCCACACAGAGTCATAGTCTGTGAATTATTTTCAGTTTTCATCTGTATTCTCGAATATTATAAATTTGCTCCTATGTTATTTCTCCTTATTTTTTTTTTTTCTAAATTTCTCATGTCAATCTCATGTTTATCTGTATTTATACTTTTTTAAGTTCTTGGGTCTGTTCTTTCTTTAAAGAAGTTTTTATTGTAAAAAATAGCATATGTAAAAAAGTACGCATCTGTGTGTGTGAATATATATGCCTACAGTTTAATAAGTGATTATAATATGAACACCTGTGACACTCCCGCCCGGGTCAAGAAATAGTGCCCACATGCCCTCTGTACCTCCTCCTGGCCACAGCCCCTGGCCTGGTCCGCAGAGGCGTCACTGCCCTGACCCTCCTGTCTCCTTGCTCTCCTGTAGTTTCGCCACCGACGTGTGACTAAACAGGGTAATTTAGTGCAGTTTTCCCCGCTCTCAGACTTCAGGAAAATGAAGCTGTGGCTCATCTTGCTCTTAGTCACATTGCTGTAGAAGCCTCTGTGCTGCGTTACATGGCTGTAGTTGAATCATTTTCATTGCTTTTTATAATTATTAACATAACATCCAGTTACTGTTGGTGGGGCAGTTGGGTTGTTTTCAGTTGTTTTTTTTCTCCCCACCTTATACACACTACTGTTGTCAGCATTCTTTTTAATGTTTTTTTTAATTGGAGGACAGTTGCTTTCCAATGTTGTGTTGGTTTCTGCCATACAACAACGCAGCTCAGCCATAATTATCCACGTATCCTCCCTCCCCCCTCCCTTCCCACCCCTCTACGTCATCAGAGTGCCAGGCTGCGCTCGCCGCGTCCTCCAGCAGCTTCTCACCAGCTGTCTGTTTTACACGTGATGGAGTACCTGTCGATGCTACTGTCTTCATTTGTTCCACGCTCTCCTGCCCCACTGTATCTGCAAGTCCGTTCTCTACACCGCGTCCCCAGTTCCTTTCCTGCACTGGGGTCCATCAGTACCATTGTTCTTGATTCCATGTTGTTTTTCAGGCACTAAGTCATGTCCAGCTCTTTGTGACCCCAAGGACAGCATCACAGTAGGCTCCTCTGTCCTCCACTATATATATATATATATACACACACACTGTATGTAGATAAATGTGTTTGTGTGTATTTTGATGTCTGTTTGCTTTTCTGACTTCACTCTGTATAGCAGGCTCCAGCTTCGTCCGCCACTGGAACTGACTCAGCTCCATTCTTTGTGTGGCCATGATGGTCCGCTGTACATGTGCACCCCATCTCCTTCACCCGTCCACCCGTCTGTGGATGGGCGTCTCGGCTGCTTCCACCGTCCTGGCTATTGTAGATAGTGCTGCAGTGAACACTGGGGTCCATGTGTCTTTTAGAGTGGTAGCTTTCTCAGGGTATATGCCCAGGAGTCGGACTGCTGGGTCATCTGGTAGACTTATTGCTAGTGTTTTAAGGAATCTCCATACCGTTCTCCGTAATGGCTGAATCAGTTTACATTCCTACCAATAGTGTAGGATGGTTCCCTTTTCTCAACACTCCCCAGTATTTATTGTTTGTAGCTTTTTGGATGATGGCCATTCTGACTGGTGTGAAGTGATGCTTCACTGCAGTTTTGACGTGCATTTCTCTGATACTTAGTGATGTTGAGCGTCTTTCCATTTAGTGGCCCTCTGCATGTCTTTGGAGAAATGTCTGTTTAGGTCTTCTGCCCATTGTTTGATTAGGCTGTTTTTCTGACACTGAGCTGTTACGAGCTGCTTGTATATTTTGGAGATTAATCTTTTGTCAGTTGTTTCATTTGCAATTATTTTCTCCATTCTGAGGGTTGTCTTTTTTCCCCTTTCACTGAGGCTTGTCTTTTACTTGTTTCCTTTGCTGTGTAAAAGCTTTTCAGTTTAATTAGACCCCATTTGTCTGTTTTTGTTTTTATTTCCATTACTCTAGGAGGTGGGTCAAAGAGGATCTGGCTGTCATTTATGTCAAAGCTGCACTGCGTATCTTTTCCTCTAAGAGCTTTATAGTTTCTGGCTTAAGTGGCACCCACTCCAGTACTGCCTGGAAAATCCCAAGGACGGAGGAGCCTGGTTGGCTACAGTCCATGGGGTCCCAAAGAGTTGGACATGACTGAGCAACTTCACTTTCACTTTACATTTAAGCCTTTAATCCACTTTTAGTTTACTTTTGTGTCTGGTGTTAGAAGTGTTCTAGTTGCATTCTTTTACGTGTAGCTGTCCGGGTTTCCTAGCCCCACTTATTGAAGAGGCTGTCTTTTCTTCATTGTTCTTGCCTCCTCTGTCAAAGGTAAGGTGCCCATAGGTGCGTGGGTTTCTCGCTGAGCTTTCTGCCTCGTCCCATTGAGCTGTGCTTCTGTTTTTGTGCAGATACCATACTGTCTTGGTGACTGTAGCTTTGTAGTGTAGTCTGAAGGCAGGGAGGTTGATTCCTCCAGATCTGTTTTTCCCCTCAAGATTGCTTTGGCTGTTTGGGGTCGTTTGTGTTTCCATACAAATTGTGAAATTTTTTGTTCTATGATTAATAGTTCTGTGACAAATACCGTGGTGAGTTTGATAGAAGTTGCACTGACTGTGTAGACTGCTTTGGGTAGCATAGTCATTTTCACAACACTGATTACTCCAATCCAAGAACATGGTCTATTTCTTCAGCTGTTTGTTGTCTTTGGTTTCTTTCATCAATGTTCTACAGTTTTCTGCAACTATATACTTGTAAATAGTTTAAACTTGTATATTGTATGAACTGTATACAGAAAACTATATATACTTGTCTCTCTAAGTAGGTTTATCCCTAGCTGTGTTTTTCTTTTTGTTGCAGTGGTGAATGGGATTGTTTCCTTAACTTCTCTAATTTTTTATTGTTAGTATGTAATAATGCAGGGATTTCTGGGTATTGATTTTGTATCCTGTGACTTTACTATATTCATTGATTAGCTCTAATAATTTTCTGGTGGAATCTTTAGACTAGTTTTCTATGTGTAGTATCATGTCATCTGCAGACTGAGAATTTTACTTCTTTTCCAATCAGGATTCCTTTTATTTCTTTTTCTTCTCTGATTGCCATGGCTAGGACTTCCAAAGCTATGTTGAATAATAGTGGCGAGTGGGCGCCCTTGTCCTGTACCTGGTCTTAAATACTTTGTTTTTCACCACTGAGAATAATGTTTGCTGTGCCTTTATTATGTTGCGGTAGGTTCCTTCTGTGCCTCCTTCCTGGAGAATTTTATCATAAATGGGTATTGAATTTTGTCGAAGCTGTTGTCAGCATTCTGCTTCATGGCTTCTGGTTTGCAGGAGTGAAGCTGCCCAGTCATAGGCATGCCTGTCTCTGTAGTTGAGAATACTTTGCCCACACCTCCCACCGGAATGCCGCTGACTCCTCAGCTGGCCTTCGGGTACTTGCCAGCTTCCTTTGAGCCGAAGCCGGCTTGGAGGGGAGGCTGCTGGAGGCCCGGCCAGCTCAGGTTGCTGACCTGAGTTCCTGGCAGGGTGGGGTGTCCTCTGCTCTTAGACTTTGTGGCAGTTTTCTGGGCAGCCCGTGGAGACCCCCCCCAGCTCTCAGTGCTCTTGTGTCTCCACAGGCTGGCAGCCCTTCTTCCTGCCAGGGCATTCAGTGTGGTGCTCTGCCCACCTCTGCCCCCGGCCCTGCAGATGGGAGTGCGGTAATGAGCGCCTCTCAGGAGAGCAGGGCTGCCCGTGGGCACCCTGTGTGTCCCCGCCTGCGCCCGCCCGTTCTGGGTGGGACTGGAGGCAGGCAAGGGCCGACCCTCTGTGAGTGCTCCTTCGCTAGGGCGAGGAGGAGGCTCCCCAGACTCCTCTCCATATTCTGTCTTCGTTTCAGCACAGCAGTCACTTTCTTCATCATCTTCACCGGTGTGTGTGTGTTTAATTTTTTATATCATTTTTCATCGAAAACATGTATTCACAGTAACACATCACAGTGTAGAACAATTTAGGATGAGAAGTGACCAGCTCTGCCCCTGCCCCCTTTCTCAGTCCTGCCCCCCAGAGGCAGTTCCTTTTAACTGATTTCATTTTCTGGTCCTCTGTTTACTTCCTGAACTGTAAACGGGCTGTGCAGTCCTCTTTCCAACATCACACCAACTTCAGGCCCGCTCTGCTGGGAAAAGGAAGACTTGGAGCATTTCACATCACTCCAGGTGCTCCCTATCTCTTCCTGTTGCAGTGTGGTGGTTTTGTTTCTGTATTGGTTCTTTTTGATACTTAAAAAAAAAATTTGTTTTTTGTTCTGACTTTTGACAGCATCACGTGACACCCTTCTCTGAATGGTAAGGATAAGCTCTTTCACTCTCAAGATAGCGAGGTTGCTAACTTCTTGAGTTGTATGTTTAGATTTTTTAAATTTTTAGCCTTATTTCTCATATATATATATAAAGATTGTAAGTTTCCTTCTAATCATAGCCTTAGCTGCACCCCACCAGTTGTGACATATCATTATAAATTGTCATTTATTTAGAAATGTCTTCCTTCCCATGTTTTTTATGACCTGTAGTTTATTTGGCAGAACATTTATTATTTTACAGGCATGTAGACATTTTATAGTTGTCGTTTTCAATCCTAGCTTACACTGTGGTCAGAATCTGTATTTTCTGCAGCTGTCAAGATGGGATTCAGCATCTGTTGGGTCAAGTTTATTGTAAAAATACTCTTTCTAAAAAATTCATATGTTCTATCAGTTGTTTAAAATGGCGTACTAACTTGCCACTATAGTTGTGTGTATGTTTCTCCTGGTGGTTCTTTATATATATTCTTCATAGATTTTGAGGCCATGTTAATAGATGCGTGACAATTTAGAGCTATTGTATCTTTTGGTGAATGAAAACGATGTATCATCATGAATTGTCTTGCACTGCATACTTGTAGAATAGTGGCACTTTCACTTTATAGTCTGACATTAATATGCCTTAATATGCCTGTCCCAGCTTTGTTTCGGTTAGTATTTAATTAGACAACTTCTCTTCCTTTCTGTGGTCAGTCTTCCCATGGTCTTATGTTTATGTGTTCCAGGAAGCAGATATAGTTACTTTTGTTTCTAAATCAGTGTGGGAAACTTTGTTTTCATTGGGCTTGATTCCATTCAGTAATATCACCTGTATTTTTGTGTTTATGATCACAGTGGTACTCTGCTTTCTATCTGTTCTGTATTCTTTTCTCTCTGCCCTTTTGCTCTGAGTTCCGATTTATTATTCTGTTCCCAACGGCCACCCATTATTAGACATTGTATACATTCTCACGCTCTGTTCTTAGTGAGTACCTTAGAGAATATGACCTTCATCCATGACTTATCAAAGTGTAATATAAATTGGCACTTTCTCCAGACAGAGCAAGAATGTTCCTCCTACCCCGGTTACCCGTCTCAGGTTGTGTTGAACATGGGTGTGTATGTTTAACCCTACAAGCCACTTTTTATGCAGGTGTTATTTATTTAGGTTTAGCTATATAGTCCCCACTCCAGCACTCTTGCCTGGAAAGTCCCATGGACGGAGGAGCCTGGTAGGCTGCAGTCCATGGGGTCGTGAAGAGTCAGACATGATTGACTTCACCTTCACTTCACTTTCATGCATTGGAGAAGGAAATGGCAACTCACTCCAGTGTTCTTGCCTGGAGAATCCCAGGGACAGAGGAGCCTGGTGGGCTGCCGTCTATGGGGTTGCACAGAGTTGGACACGACTGAAGCGACTTAGCAGCAGCAGCAGCTATTATAGTTCCCGGGAGAAGGCGATGGCAACCCACTCCAGTACTCTTGCCTGGAAAATCCCATGGATGGAGGAGCCTGGTGGGCTGCAGTCCATGGGGTCGCTAGGAGTCGGACATGACTGAGTGACTTCACTCTCACTTTTCACTTTCATGCACTGGAGAAGGAAATGGCAACCCACTCCAGTGTTCTTGCCTGGAGAATCCCAGGGACAGAGGAGCCTGGTGGGCTGCCATCTATGGGGTCGCACAGGACACGATTGGAGTGACTCAGCAGCAGCATATAGTTCCCTTTTATCCTTTCTGCATCTGCAAGCTTCCCCCTAGGATTTATTTCCATTCTGACTAAAGGACACATTTTAGTGTGTGTTTTTGCCTAAACTTAAGGTGAGATTACTCCTTTTCTGAAAATGTCTTTGTTTCATCATTATTTTGCAAGATAATTTTACTTGATATCCAGTTCTAGATTGGCAGATGCATTCTTGGGGCTTTGAAGGTATTGTTCAAGAACTTTCTGGCTTCTTCTGTTTCTGGTGAGATGTCAACAACTGTCTTATTTTTGTTTCTTTTTAGGGCAGTCTCTTTTCATCGGCTGCTTACTTTTCTGAAATTGTCTGAAGTGTTTTTCAGATATGCATAAATTTGGTTTATTGATAGCATCTAATCATCTGCCAGATTCTCAGTCTTGTCTTTTATGCTTGCACGTATTGAGCAGTTGCTGGTCTCTGCCTGACAGGACTCTGTTACCTGAAACCCCTGCCCACGTGTTTCTGTTTTAGATGGTTTCTCTTTTTTACTTCCGTGTGATTTATCTTCTTGATTGCCTGGTTCTTTGTTAGTTTGCTTGTTTATTTCTAACGGCAGACACTGTATATGAAAAATGATAGAAACACATTCATACAGGGGCAGTGTTTTCTCCTGCAGAGAATATTGCGTCTCTGAGAAGTAGCTCAGGACTAGACTCCGGGACTCCTGGTGCCGAGTTCCAGGAAGTGAGGCGACTGAAATCCAGGCTGGAGTTGCTGTGGGCGCCAGTCTGCATCAGATTCTCACAAACACAGGGTTTCTCTGCTGTGGCAGGATTGACCTTCGGGGCCAGATGGTTCTTCTTGGAGGGGGGGCAGGGGTGGGGGGCTCTCTTGTGCATCTCAGGATATTTAGCAGCACCCCTCCCCCTGAGCTGTGACCGCTGAAAATGCCCCACTTAGTGAAGCGTCTGCTCGAGCACCACTGGTCTACCACATGCATCCAAGTCAGGGTGTGGCGTTGTCTGGTCTCTCCTTGTCAGGCCCTGGAGCCCAGTTTTTATTCCAGGGGCTCTGGGCTGTCAACAGAAGTTAAACAGTTAAGGTGGATTTCTGGCAACCATAGCCATAAGTGAAAAAAGAGAAGACTTGTGATGCTTAGAAAAGTAGCCTTCTCTTGCCAGCTCTCACAATCTAGAAAACTTAATTAGGCAGGCCAGCTCTTCCCTCACGAATGAGACATTTCAGAGTAATCTCGTTTCTCTTGTCATTGTTCAGTCACTCAGTCGTGTCCGACTGTGACCCCGTGGACTGCACCCCCCCAGGCTTCCCTGTCCTTCACCATCTCCGGGAGCTTGCTCAAACTCATGTTCATTGAGTTGGTGACATGAGTATTTATTAGCGATGTTCTAAAACTGCACCGAATTTTTTAAAAAAACAAGTAGATGACTGACTATAGAATTGGTACAGTAACTGTCTTCCTTTTCTAGGTCACCTACAATGGCTGGAGGGTTGTTTGCCATGAACAGAAACTATTTCAATGAACTTGGACAGTATGACAGTGGCATGGATATCTGGGGAGGAGAAAACTTAGAAATATCATTTCGGGTAAATTTTTTTTTGTATGTTAATTGCAGTGAAATGTAATTTTCATCTGTGAGCCCAGGTTTTCTGTAAATTCTCTATCTTAACTATTTCACCATAATTTATGATGTAGATAATACCATTCAAAATAGCAAAAGCCTCTGAGAAGCCTTCTGTTTACAAGAATTTTAAAGTGATAGGGGGTATAAATTTAGAGGCCTTTGTGTGCACTGACTCGAGTTTTGTTTTCCCTTTGTCCATTAATCTTATTTGATGGCCTAGGATATATATGCAGTTCTGGTCATCATATTTTCCTGACTGCCCGAGATCACCCTTGTTTACGCCTGTCTCCTGGAGAATCTTATTAGTAGCTCCCGCTTACTTGCAGGAGCAGCCCAGTTGACATGATCAATTATACTCACCCCTGCATAGACTGCTGAATCCTTTGTACACAGATTCCTCCAACCTACAGAGGAAATCCGCCTTTCAGAAGCTCTTCGCTCATTGCTGAGGCTGGAAAGATGACGGTCGTGGGTGGGGTCTGTGGCTCAGGGAGCTGTGCTCATGGTTAGGACCCGAGCTTTGGAAAAGGCGGACAGAGGGCAAGGGACAGAATGCGGATCTCTCGCTCTCACTCTCATCTCCTGGCTTGTCTCAGGACCCCCGTTCAGACACCACAATACCTTGTCTATGTCGTTTTGTATCTTTGCAGGTGTATTGATCCCAGTTTTTCTTACGTGATCTTTACAATTTGCAAGTTGTGAGTTGTAATAGATACTATTAGTCTTTGTAGATAAGGTAACTGAATCTCATAAAAATGAAAATAACTAAAGTGACTCAGTCAAAGGCAGAATTTAGACCAGAACTAAGATCTTCTGACTCTTCACTCTGTATTTTTTATAAAATCATGTTTTTCTAAAAATGTGTGTATTTACGAGAAAGTGTGTGTAAAACTGAGATTAGAGGATTGACTAGCGTCCTTTGTCCCTGAGTCCTGAATGTCCACTTCCTTGATCTGTCGAACCCTCATGTCTGGGAAGACAGTTTTAGACACAGGAGAGTAAAAGAATGTCACAGTGTTTTTAGGGTTTAAAGACAGATAATTTTAAAATACGTACTCTGACTTTATTCTGCTAAGACCCCTTGCAGGGTCTCAGACACCTGTTTAATAGAGGTTAATGTCAGGAAAGCCGTGTATTGACGCCGCAGTACCGTGGGCACTATTAACACGTGTTCTGCTTCCGACCAGATCTGGATGTGTGGGGGTAAGCTGTTCATCATCCCTTGCTCTAGAGTTGGACACATTTTCCGGAAAAGGCGGCCCTATGGGTCCCCCGAGGGCCAGGACACCATGACGCACAACTCCCTGCGGCTGGCGCACGTGTGGCTGGATGAATACAAGGTGAGGCCCAGCCTCGGGAAGGCTGCAGACAGCTGCTCACCCTGGGGACAGGGCGCCGGCTGCTTCTCTCCGGGTCTCTCTTCTCTTCACCCAGGCTTTCACTGTTTTTTTTATTGTGACTCCTTTTTAACTTTGCCAAGTGTCTCGTCTGTGAGAGGTCACGAGCCGGTGCTGGAGGACGCCCGCTCCCCTCTCTGAGCTTGTATGACTCCTGCAGAGCCAGGCTTCTCCTCTGCTGCTGCCCGGGCTCCGTTTCAGCCCCTGCTTCCTCTCCTGCCGCACACAGCTTTGTGTTTCCTCTCTAATGATGTTACTGAGGTGACCAAAAAACCCATTCACTTACTCTTCTTTTTTTTTAAATTCAGGAGCAGTATTTTTCCTTAAGACCTGATCTGAGAACCAGAAATTATGGAAACATCAGTGAGCGTGTTGAATTAAGGAAGAAGCTGGATTGTAAATCATTTAAATGGTATTTGGATAACATTTACCCGGAGATGCAGATATCTGGGCCCAATGTCAAACCCCAGCAACCCATTTTTATCAACAGGGGGCCAAAACGCCCCAAAGTCCTTCAGCGCGGAAGGGTAAGAAAGTGATTGTATCACAGTGTTTCAGTAAATGGTGTCTAATAAAATAAACGACATTGTATACTTCATAGAATGTTTAAGGATAGCCTTAGCTTGCTTTTCAGGTATACTTACTATCTTTGATGTTTATATTAAGATCCCTTACCTGCCAGTGTTAGAGAGAACACAGCACATTCTCTAAGCTCTGTGCTAGCTTCCAAGAGGCTATAAGTGTGAAGACACAAATAAAGACATTGTACGTGAGTGTAGAATTCATTTGGCAGAGCCCAGAAAGGAAACTGAAAGGAGAAATGGGGCCGCTGCAGACGGGAAGTGGAAACTGGTGGCTCGGGTCCCGGGGTGGTGTGACGGCAGACTGCACGCCCCGCGCCCGGGGCTCTTTCAGTGTCGGCAGCTCTTCAGTGGCTGGAATGAAGCCTGGAGCTTTCTCCTATTTTGTTCTTTCTACCTTATAAAAGTCATTGCGATGTTTATTACTATGTATTTAAGTAAAAATGGGTGCATACTGTATAGTTGAAATCCCTGTTGTTATTGCCTTGCGTATGTAATCACATTTAACGTTCAAACTGATCACTTTGGGCTTCCCTGCTAGGTCAGCTGGTAAAGAATCTGCCTGCAATGAGGGAGGACCCTGGTTCGATCCCTAGGTCAGGAAGATCCCCTGGAGAAGGGTATGGCAACCCACTCCAGTATTCTTGTCTGGAGAATCCCATGGACAGAGGAGCCTGGTGGGCTACAGTCCATAGGGTTGCAAAGAGTTGAACACGGCTGAGAAACTAAGCAAGCACTGATCACTCTGCCTGGACGAGACACTCTGATGTAAACCATCTTGGCAGTTCCTGTGGCGTGTACAGTCTGTGTTTATCTCCACGCAGGCGTGCGTGCTGATCTAACTAGGTGCTGGCTGCTTCCACTTCCTGTGTTGGGTTCTCAGTGCCATCTTCAGGTTCTTTAGTGCAGAGATGGTGAATCTGATTTCCTTCCTCCCCTGGAGCAGGCGAGCAATCTTGTATCTTTAGGTGGAATTTCTACTTGACACCACCTGCATATGTTGTTAAAATTGCCCATGACCTTGAAGTCTCTGCTGGGATGATCCTATGTGCTGAAGGCAGAATTCAGTAATAAAAAATCCTTCTCTTCTTAGGACATTGCAAATCCACAGCTTTGAAATAGTATTTTCATGTTTCTTCTCTGTCCATCCACACGTACCACATTAGGAGCAGTCTCTTCTTTTACAGCTCTATCACCTTCAGACCAACAAGTGTCTGGTGGCCCAGGGCCGCCCGAGTGAGAAGGGAGGCCTCGTAGTGCTGAAGGCGTGTGACTACAGTGACCCAAACCAGGTGAGCGGTGCCCGCGCGGGGGTCCTTCAAGGAAGTGCCTGCAGTCACGCTTGAGGGTGGGGCGGGGCAACAGACATCAGGGTTTTAGTCTGCCTTTCCTTCTATAGTTTGGGTTTATTTTTAATGAGGCATAGTTGATTTATGATGTTGATTTCTACCGTACAGGAAAGAATAATACATACATATTATACATACAGGTTTTCATGTTCTTCTCCATTAGGGTTTATCACAGGATGTTGAATATGGTTCCTGTGCTACACGGTAGGACCATGCTGTACCTTAATAGTTTGTATCTGTTAATCCCTAATTCTCAGTCCATCCCTCTCCCCGCCTGGCAACAAGTGTGTTCTCTCTGATCTGCTTCTGCTTCACAGACCAGTTCATTACTGTCACATTATCGATTCTACGTACGTGGTATCGTGCGGTATTTTTCTCTGACTGACTTCACACGGTAGGATAATCTCTAGGCCCGTCCGTGTCGCCGCAGATGGCGCTGTTCCATTCTTAGGGCTGGGTAGCAGTGCCCTGTTATCAGGCGCCACACCGTCCTTGCCCGTCCTTTGTTGATGGGCATTTGGCTTGCTCACGTCTTGGCTGTTGTGAGCAGTGCTGCTGTGAGCACAGGGGTGCACGGCTCTGAGTTCGTCTGTCCAGACGTGTGCCCAGGAGTGGGGCTGCTGAGTCACGTGGCGACTCTGCTTAGCTTCTTGAGGACCCTCCATACTGTTTCCCAGTCGCTGCGCCAGTTCACTTTCCCAGCAACAGTACAGGAGAGCTCCCTTTTCTCCAGAGCCTCTCCAGCATGTGATTTGTAGGCTTTTTAACGACGGCCTTTCTGACCATTGTGAGGTAGTAGCTCAGTGCAGCTTTGACTTGCATTTTTTCCTAGTAATTAGCAGTGTTGAGCGTCTTCCCCTGTGCCTGTTGGTCATCTGTATGTCTTCTTTAAGGAGTCTCCTGCCCGTTTTTCGATTGGATGGCTTGTCGCTGCTGTTAAGCTGTATTAACTGTTTTGGAAATCAAGTCATCGGTTGCATCGTTTGTGAATATTTTCTCCCGGTCCACATGTAGGCTGTCGATTCATCTCGCTTGGTTTCCTTTGTTGTGTAGAAACCTTGTAAGTTTGGGTGGGTCCCATTTATGCTTGCTTTCCTTTCTTTTATTTTGGAAGGCTGACCTAAGGAAACATTGGTGCAATTAAAAGGTCAGAATGTGTTGCCTATGTTCTCTTCTAGGAGTTGTATGGTGTCATGTTTTACAGCCATTTTGAGTATTTTTGCACATGCTGTAACTTCCTTGATTTACATGGGGCTGTCAAACTTTCTCAGACACTGCTTGCTGAAGCTAATTGTTTAGGTTGGGAATGATTTTAGAGATCATTAATTTGTTGTCTCCTGTAGTATTTTTAGAGCATTCTTCTCAGTTATACAGAATGAATTAGAAGTGTATAAATTGAAAGCTATATGGATTTATTTAAATGGCAAAGTACACCTTCTTTCGAGTTTTCTGTGGAACTGAGTTTTCCTCATTTTTAGTAGTTCAGAGGGAACCACAACAAAATTTCAGTTCATGTCATTCCCATACTTTATTCTCACACTGTATGTGTCCTTTCAGTGATTCTCAGTGGTGGACAGGGTCATTCAGGAATGGAAAGAACAGCTGGGCCTTTTGGGGATAGATTTCAAAGCATGCAATTTCATAACAGCATATTTCTAGAGTCCGTGCACACTAACACACTGGAAAACACGGTTGGAGAAGGATTTTGTGCCAGATCTGGGTGCAAGAGCTGTCCGCATTGTGGATAGGGAAGTGGTAAATTGTAGTGAGGATGAGATGACCGAAGCTCATTCCAGGAAAATGTTAGGACGTTTGAGGAGATGGAGTGATTCTCCTATCCATACTATGTTGTGACTGCACAGAATGTACTTAAAACACCCTAGCCATGTGACTGTTGAAATTTAAACTAATTAAAATGAAATATATTTTAACAGTCCATTTCCAGTTCTCATCAGCCACACGTGGGCCCATGGCTCATTTGTCAGACAACATAGGCGATGTTCTATCACAGCAGTGATGGGGAGCCCTCTCCCCATGTTAACAGACTCAGCACACATGCCTTGGACCCATATGAAAAAGCAGCAATAGTCAGAGGATAGGAGAAAATGCTTTCCTTTCAGATTTACCGATGCTGCATGTTGGAGAAAAATTATTCATCGCACTCGTCCATTTCAGCCACATCAGGCCTGTTTTTCTTGAAAAGACTGGGAGACCATAAAGACATCAGTGAAACTGGGCCTGGGATTAGAGTACAATATTCCAGGCCGACGTGGTGAGGAATGCGGAACTCGCAATAACAGCCCCGAGCCTTCTGTGTGCACAGGGCGAACCAGCAGCCTCGCTGGGCTCCCGCTGTCCTTACACGGGCCGAGAGTTAAAGCGGTGGGAGATGGGATCTTCAGTCAGTCAAGTCAGTCCACTGCCGCACGAAATGTGCTAAGGGTCATGCAATCTGGATTTCAGAACCTAAAGCAAAATTTGAGGTTTTAACATTTTTTTTTCTTCCTTAGGTTTGGATTTATAATGAAGAACATGAGTTGGTCTTAAATAATCTCCTTTGCCTGGATATGTCAGAAACTCGCTCATCTGACCCCCCCCGACTCATGAAGTGCCATGGATCTGGAGGATCCCAGCAGTGGACCTTTGGGGTGAGGAACTTGCGTGGTGGTAATGGGAGGTGTGAGGAGAGGGACAGGGCTGAGGGGTCCTAGTCTAGCTTGCAGACGGTGGTTCTGAGTGTGCAGCAGCCCATAAGTCAGTCATCTTCTGTTCCACATCCCGTTGAGATTTTTGCCTCCTCTTTACCGTATTTCTGGCAGTAAGCTTTTTTAACGCAAGTAATTGGTGGTGGTTTTTCTCCACTTTATTTCCAGAGGACTAACCGGCTGTACCAGGTATCAGTGGGCCAGTGCCTCCGAGGAGTCGATCCGCTGAGTCGCAGAGGCTCTGTTGCCATGGCCATCTGTGATGGCTCCCCCTCACAGCAGTGGCGTTTGGAACCTTAAGGTGGATGTTGTGGCCGGAATGGTGGCTGGCATGCTCCTCCTCACCACGGAGCTGAAGAAGTGTGCTTCCCCAAGAGGCTGAAGTCATTTCTGGACTGCTGGTCCCGAATTTCCTCCTTATGGTAGGAAACCAGAATGCAGCGTTAACTCGAGAGTCAGGTTTGTGTAGGATAAAGCCCAGGAGATCAATGTGTCTGTTCAGATTTATTTGATCAGGAACTTGTCGTGATTTCCCTTCTTAGATTTCATAGCTGATGGTTAATTTTTAAATTTCTACTACCATGTTCTGAATAATTTTAAATATACTGAATCCACATTACTTTTAACTTCAGAAGGCATTCATTTATAAGATTATATTTAAGAGGCAGTTAATATTATAAATTATTTTGATGAATATGGTACTACCCACATTTACATTAAAGGACCCTTTTGAGTCTTTACCCCAGGATTCTGTGTCTGCTCTTTCTCTCGTCTTGTATTGGAGCCTCTGCTGTGTGTGTGTGATACACGGTAAGAAGTTCACTGAGGTTTGGCTAGTGGACCAATAAGTGGTGTAGGTCACAGCCCTAAGTGACGTCAGGGGTGTTTGTTTCTTAGCCTGAACTATGTGAGTTGTAAGTATTCAAGTTCACATACCTTCAGCCTCAAAGTTGCCTGTGAAACACCCAGGTAGAGTTGTTAAAATAGGAGGTCAGGATTTCAGAAGATATATCTCAGAGGTATGAATTTAGGAATCATCTGTATATACTATACATATCCAAATATAAAGTGAGTTTTTTCACTCAAAGTGCATCTGAGAGGTGATAATCTCATGGGGAATTTTTCTTATGTTGAAGCACAAAGCAAAGTGGAAGTACCACATTTGAAACACGTTACAGGATAATACGTGTACACACACATACTAAACAGTTAACTTCAAAATCAGAATCAATAATTATATAAGTAATTTAATTAGATATAAATGGGTCCTCCTGAGCCCAGATTATGCCTTTGTGGCCTCACCAAAGTCTTGGAAACCAAGTCCAGCTCCCATGACATCTTGGAGCAGCTAAGTTAAGAGGAGAGTGGTCAGGATGGCGAAGCAGAAAGACCCTAAGCTTGCCTCCTCTCACGGGCACACCAAAATTACAACTATTTTCAGAAAAACCATTGATGAAAAAGACCAGAACCTGTCAGAAAAGATCCTCTCCATCCACACAAGACAGGTAGGAGGGTGGAGTCGCTGCCTAGTTCAGTCCCATCCCCCAGGTGTGTGACCCATTGACAGGAGAGTAATTACAATGTGTGTGGGGGGGTCCAAACCCCATGCTGCGCTCCAGCCCTGGGGTCTTGCACCAGGAAGACAAGTCCAGTTTACTTCCAGGAGTCACGGAGAGCTGGGGGAAGTAGAGAATTCACCCGAGAAGATGCTCACACCATTGCACACCCTCTGGGACCCAGGGCAGAAGCAGTTAATTGCAAAGGAGCCTGGGGCGGGCAGACCTACCTACTGGTCTTGCAGAGTTCCCAAAGAGGCAGGAGGCATCCTGCCCCCCCGACAGACCCTGGTGCATCCATTTCCGGGAGCTTGTTCTATCCTGGGTGTGCTGGTGAACAATTTGGAATTCTGCTGCTGGCCCAGCAACCTGCAGGCACATCTCAGACCAGGCATCTAACCAGGCACCCACCCACCTAAGGCAGCGTGCCTTCAGACCCCCGGGGCTTGGCCCCACACACGGCACACAGGCAGCCGACCCGCTCGAGCTTCACGAGCCTCACCCACCGGCCGAGAGAGAGCCACAGTCCTGCAGCCTGCGGACCAGCCACTAGCGATCCGGTACCAGCTCTGGGACCCCCGGGCCCTACAAGCAGACTTGAGGACCTTGCTCTGCCCACCAACAGGCTGGTACTAGCTATGTGAATGGGTCCAAGTGTCCCCAGTTAGAAGGGTAAAAATGTAAGACCCAACTATACGCTGCCTGTAAGAAACTCACTTAAAACGACACAAGTGTTAAAAATGAAAGGATGGGGAGATATATAAATGTTGAACACCCATTGGAAGATATCTAGAGGAGCTAAATTAATGTTAGACAAAGGAGATTTCAGAGCAAAGAATACCCCTGGAGATAATACCCCTTTATAATCTCAAGCATCTATAAACCTGACAACACAACTTCAACTATGTCACCAAACAAGTGGACGGAACAGGAGGATAAAGAAAACTGAAACAAACAACACTGTTAACCAGCTTGACAAAGAATACTCATCCTTTTCAAGTGCACATGAAATATTTACTGACAAAGATCACATTCCAGGATATTAAAGAAATCAAAAAATTTATATAAATTCAATTCATGCAAATTACAGTAGCCATCAGTAACAACTAATAGAAATCAGCCATAAAGATACCTGGGGGATTCCCTGGCTGTCCAGTGGTCAGGACTCCATGCTTTCACTGCTGAGGGGTCAGTCCCTGGTCAGGGAACTAAGATCCATGAGCCAGATAGATGGGTGGGTACCTGGAAGATCAACCAAGAACGTATTTCCCAATACTCTGTGGGTCCCCAAAGAAACCAAAAGGCTATTTTCTGCTGCCTGAAAATGAAAACACAACGTATCAAAGACCATAGGATGTAGCTGACTCACTACGTGGCAAGTTTATAGAACTGAGCTGTATTAGAAAAGGATAAAGATTTAAAATTAATGACAAGCTTCCACCTTAAAGTAGAAAAAGTTAGAAAAGCAAAGAAGACATACTAGACAGACATGAAAGAGAAAACAACAGAAAGTTAATGGAACCAAAGCTGGATTAAGATTACTGATAAACTGTCTATTAAGAAATTACCAACACCAATACTGAGTGGCAACGTGACTAGAGATTCTGCAGATGTTAAAAACAGATAAGCAATGGGAACTCTCATTCACTGCTGCTGGGAATGCAAAAGGGTATGGCCACTTTGGAAGACAGTTTGGAGGTTTCTTGCAAAACTAAACATATCATACGATCAAAAGCCTGCACATGAGATGTTTACAGCAGCTTCATTTGTAATTGCCAAAATCTGGAAGCAACTGTGATGTCCTTCTATAGGTGAACGGGTAAACCGCTACATCTAGACAATGGAATATTTAGTGCCAAGAAAAAATGAGCTACCAAGCCACAAAAAACCTGGAGAACCTTTCATGTGTGTTACTCAGAGAAAGAAGCCATCTGCACAGTCTACATACTATATGATTCCAACTCCATGACGTTCTGGAAAAGGGAGAACCATGGAGACAGTAATGCATCACTTGATGCCAGGGATAAGATGTGGGGAGAAAGATACGGGCAGGGCCAGAGGATTCTTCAGGCAGGGCAACTACTACTGTGTATGGGCCTGTCACGTAGGTGGACACATGTCAGCATACAGCAATCAGAGCCCACAGAATCAGTAAAACCAAGCGTGAAGTGGCACGTCGGCTATGGATGTGAAGTGAGAATGATGTGTCAGGGTGGCTGTATCGGCTGCAACAAAGGCACCCAAAGAGCTTATCTGGACCACACGACATCAACACAGAAATGCATTGTGGGAACTCTGGTGGTCCGGTGGCTGGGACTCTGGCTGCCAAGGGCCCAAGTTCAACTCCTAGTCAGAGAACTATGTCCACAAGCCGCGCAGCCGAAAATAGAAAACACAAGCACACTGAAAAAGTGGACTGTGCCTCTGTACAGCCTCCCAGGTGGCTCAGAGGGTAAAGAAGCCGCCTGCAGTGCAGGAGATGAAGGCAGACCTGGGTTCGATCCCTGGGTCGGGAAGATCCCCCGGAGGAGATGGCAACCCACCCCAGTACTCCTGCCTGGAGAATCCCATGGACAGAGGAGCCTGGCGGGCTACAGTCCACGGGGTCACAAAGAGTCAGACACAACTGAAGCAACTGAGCACATTATAGCAACAGACGGTTCAGGGGATTGTAACTAATTTACAATAGCATCAAAAAGATGAAAATAATTTTAAGATTTGTACAGTAAGAAATACAAAACATTGCTAAGAGAAATTAAAGAAAACCTAAATAAATGGACATGAGCTTGAGCAAACTTCAGAGATAGTGAAGGATCTTTTTGGTGCTGGAAGTAGTTTTCTGTTCCTACAGATAAAAATAAACCTTGACTCCTATCTTATACACAAAATTTATTTCAACACAGTCATAGATCTAAATAAAAGAAAACTATAAAGCTTTTAGAGAAAAATGACAAATACCTTCATATAGGAGAGGCAAAGATTTCTTTACTCATTTCAAAGCAGTCATCAAAGATCAATGAATGACTTTATCAAAATTAAAATCTTCTGCTGAAGACAGCATTGAGGAAGAAGTCTATACACCACAGACGTGTACCCAGATTGTATGAAGTGCTTAAAACTCAATTAATTTAAGGGACGTCCCTGGTGGGTCAGTGCTTGAAACTCCTCCGCCTGCCAATGCAGGGGACACAGGTTCAAGGCCTGGGCCGGGAGGATCCCACGTGCCCTGGGAACAGCTGAGCATGTGCAGCAGTTGTGAGACCGCGCTCCGCACCTTCCTGAGAGGTGACCGCAGTGGGAAGCCCGCCCACTAGGAGTGAACAGTGGCAACCAGAGCGCGGCCGACACACGGCCACACAGACCCAGTGCTGCCTAAGATGAAAGTTTAGACTGGTTTTCAAAATGGACAGGATGCTCACAGACTCTTAAGGAACGATGCATAAAACGGCTCCGCGTATGAAAAAGGTTAAACGTCAGAGACGGTTATCAGGGAAATACAGAATACAGGCTAAAACCAGTCAGATACCATTAAAATGGTTAAAACACAAAGACTGATGTGACGGGTGCTGAGGAAACAGAAGGTACGGCGGTGCAGCTGTGGGGTTCCGCCCAGTGGACCCCACATCCGCTCAGAGCAGGCAGTGGCCATGACATACCCAGGTGACAAGGTCAGCTCCGGACAAGCTGCCCGCTGAGGCCCGTGTGTTACCGCCACAGGGGACAGGAAACAGGAGGAAGCCTCTGGGTAGACCCCTGATCGGGAACAAGGATCGACTGGAAGCTGTGAGTCGTTTCCCACTCACCGTGGGAGAGCAAGCCGGGGGACCTACGGACTGGAATTTGCAGAACGGAACGTGGGCAGGGAGGAGCCCCCGAGAAAGAGGGTCCAGAAACGTGCAGACGGGTCTCTGAGTCTGGCTCTGTCCGTCTGTCCATGGCTAAGTGTGACCCCCGAGAATGAGCCTACAACACATTCCAAGGAAAGACAAACTCGTGGGAAGCTGTGACCTCAACAGGCCAAGGCAGCCCCCTCGCCCAACAACCAGGGCACCCGTGTGGCCCCCCCAGGTCAGACGACTCCTTAGGACACTTCCAGAACAAGCTTCAAAACGAAGCGACATGCATCAGTCAACTGCCACCAGAATAAACGAACAGTTTTTAAAAGAGCGCAACATAACCCAACACAGCATTAACGCACGAATTCTGAAACCCGATAAGGATTTCTAGACCTGGAAAGACACGGTCACCAGAGGGGCCCAGAGAGAGCAGCCAGGTTCATGCAGGTCAGAGGTGCTGGCGGCTGGAACCGCCCTGCTCACTGGCCAGGCGGGCCTCGGGACAGCGGCGACGCCAGGTCTCCCTCCTTGCCTGCTGGGTGGTGAGAGGTGGGGTGAGATCCGAGGAGGAACGGCCGCCCAAGAAGGGCCTCCCAGCCCGGCCGGACACTGGCACATCCAGGCCTGTCCCGACGGACAGCTTCAGACGCTGGCGGCTTCCGGCGAGCAGCGAACGCCGACTGGTCAGATGGTGGGTGCCTGCAGACTTGCTGTAAAACCGCACAGTACAGAAGCTGTTTTCCGCTGTTCACAAAGCACAAGCTGTTGTATGAATTGAGTGGGATTCTAGGCAGTTTAATTCTTAGCAACTCCTTTGAGTTAAATCTGAAATACACACAATAAGAGAAATAAAGTCTCTACACACAGCAAGTCTGGAAGAGCTGCTTCCAAAAAAAATCAGAGGACTGAATTTAACAATAAAAATAGACTTTAAACAAGGGAATGAAACACCAGGAAGATTTTTCACTTTGGCCTTGAAAACATCCTAAAAAGAAACCAGTCACCCTTCTTTACCCAACCACAGAAAGAGTCTGTTTGGCCTGAGTTATGAACTTACATCTGAAGAGAGAGAGAAGCAAGTTGACTACATCCACAGGCCAGTCACTCAGAAACGGTAGACCAGCCTGTTGGTTTAGTTCAAACGCTCATCAGTTTCTGAGTTGAGACCGGAACGCTAACAGAGACTCAGGCAGCTTATATAGATGTAAAATATTTTATTTGTAAATGGTGATCTTCTAAATCTGTGTCCACAAATTCCAAAACCCATAACACTCTGTATACTTCAAAAAATTCAATTTTTGCCAACATTAGATACTATTATACAGAACAGAAAACAAAACAAAAACCCGGGAGGACAAATACTGGTAGGATGTCAGAATATTGTACAAGAGAAGAAAAATATTCAAGAAACAAATTTCATACAGCTATTTATCAAGAGAAAAATATATACAATTGATTTATTCTGTAAGATAAAAATACATCATGCCATATACATTACAAGTTCAGAACTGCATCACTGGATATACCAACAGCTTACAGTCCACTTGAATTGTGCACACAGAAACTTCATTTTATACTCAGCCTGTGAAGTGTCAGTACCAGAATTTTAAGTACAAAATAAAAAGCTAACCTGGTTCAAAATGCTGATTAAGTTTCTACAAGCAAACACAAAACTGTGTGTGTGTGTTTTAATTAAGGAAATGTAAACAAACAGTTCATACAAACACATCTTAAAATTACATCTTCCGAAACCCTATTGCCGGGGTCCCGCAGCTGCAAGCAGTCACATCTCTCTTTTTTTTTTTTTCTTCAAATTTTTGTGTTAAATAAACTAGAGAGTTAAATTTGAGTTCCTGCTACATGATCCTAGTATGTTTACACGATTTTTGTTTTGTGTGTGGCTTGAAACAAAGTTCTAATCAAAACTACTTTTGCTGAAGAAAAATTCAGCTTCCATTTGGGGTTGTTTTTAAGCAGTTATTCACAGTTATCACAAATTGTAAAAGCACAAAAAACCTGACTGAAGAAGTAGGGATGCAACAATATAATGTGAAAAAATTAGTTTAAGTTACCAAAACGGCTATAAAAGTTGTAGTCATAGCATACACTCCGTTCTATCAGAAGCAAGGTGTATAAAACAAGTAAGTACTAATAGACTGTCGTTTCCAAAAAGCCCCAAACACTCTAGGTGGAAATTTTGGTTATTACATAATTATAATGGCATATTTTATAACAAAATTATATTGTAACATCCCTATGAACATTTTATAAGCACCCGAGCTGCTGCAGAGCCTGGTAGCATTTGGTCAATAACTATTTTTATACTGTATTTTTTTTCTCAAAATATTTACATGTTTGTACAAAGTAACAGGGTTTGTTAGTTTTGCAGGTAACAGCAGCAGCTTGGCTTTCTTCTAACTTTTATTTAAAAATAGCTTCATTCACTTATTCAATAATAAATACAAAAAGTTTCTCTTATTTTACAGAAATCAAAAACTACAATAAACTGACTCATGGAATCAAGTATTTAAATGTATTTTAGTGCAAGTTATTGTCCCTTAGCTCTATTCCTAAGGAAGTCATTTCAGTACATTCCTTGTTCAGTGGTGTCTACTTTAGTTTAAAAACTCTTAAGTCAGAGGGCCTGCCCCTTTCTAGATAAGGCCGTGGCCAGCACTTCGGACATCTCCCTCTCGCTGGTGATCTCAGTCTTACATTCATAGGAAGGCCCCGCCCTGGGGCAGGGCAGCCGTCGGCTCTTTGCCCCAGTAAAAGTTTCTCCTTAGTGAGACTCAAGAAACAAGAGGAAACAAAACCCACCCACAGAAAGAAAAAAGGAAGGAAAAGGAAAAAAAAAAAAGTGCTGGACCATTCTGTAAATCGTCGACCTCGGCAGCTCGGGTCAAGTGGCCTCGGTCGGCTTCCTCCTGGTGCTCCTAAGGTAACTCAAGGACCGAGGAAATCAGGACTCCTAGGAGCTACTTTTCAAAAAAGTCATAAAACAGAAAACAAAAACCTCTTTTCTGTCTGCGAAATTCCAACGGCGCGTGGACTCGCTTCTCTCGGGACGAGCCGCCCTCCGAGGCGCGGGGTCGCGTCAGTTCATCCACTTGCGGCAGTTCACGGCTCCACAGTGACAGGGGATCTTGTGCTGGTCGTCCTCAAAGTCAAACTTATAGTCATAGCACAGCTGCCCGCCAAAGACACACAGTGAGAGGCCGCTCCCCCGTCCTCGGCACCCCGGGGCCCGCGGGGAGCTGCTGGCTGCGCCGGGCCGGGCCCCCCCCACTTCCCGGGACCTCCCCGGCCTGCGTCTCCCCGCGTGGGAAGCCCTGTCGTCAGAGCGGCTGGGCGCCTGCCGGACGGCCTCCCCCTGGACCCTGAGCCGAGGATGGACAGGCCGGACGGCACCGCACAGGAAGCAGCCCTCCCGCCCCGAGGGGCGCCCTGCGGTCCTGGGGGGCCCCCCCCTCCTCGCGGCACTCCCACCGTCCACAGCTCTTCCCTAAGGACTCAGGGCGGCTCCCATACAAAAACAATGAGGCAGAGGCTTGGGCGCCGTCAAGGGGCCCCCCCGACAACTCGAGCAGGGATGGGTGCAAGACCAGGTGGGGGGGCCTCCGCTGTCCCCAGGCCACGCTGCCTGTTCGGGGGCACCAGGCTCGGGGCCTCAAATGGGTTCTTCCATGTCCAGTTAGTGAGATGTGCAAGACGAGCCTTGCGTCAACTCGATTTAAAAATGTACGTTCCAGTAAGATGACCCCAAAATACAAGCGTCCTCTCAGGGCAGGGCTGGAAGCTCCAACCGAGTGGAGACCCTCGGGTTCCTCACCCCCATAAAGAGGGGAGGCCCCCACAGAACCCGCCCCGCCGGGCAGCCCCAAGACGTGCTCATCACGTCTGTGACCAAGCCGGGGAATATCAACGCGGTGACGGGGGCTGATGGCCATCCTCACGGGTGACACGCGGAGGGAAGGGACGACTAACGGAGGAGCCAAACTCCAGAAACCTGCTTGCAAAGAGCCCGGGAGCGGGGACTGGTCCGGAGTGCGTACGAGCACCGGGGCCACCCCAGGGCCACCCCAGGGCCACCCCGCCACCAGTGCCGTGACCTGAGCGCCATCAGCTCGGCGCCAGGGGCGGGAGGGGTGAGCGCCGCGGAGGCGGGGCCTCGGGCGGGGCGGGGCCGGGCTTACCTCTTCTCCTTTCTGGATTCTCCGACTGGAGCTGATGATGATCTTGTGGCCGCGCTCGAAGGTCACCACCTCCGCCACGCAGTTGGGGGCACACGAGTGGTTGATGTACCTGCGGGCCGCAGTCCAGAGATGGCTCACGTCCAACACCAGGCGGGCCCTTCCCACCTGCCCGCTCACAGCACGTGCGCCCACGGACACAGACAGCAGAGCGGCTGCAGGACCTCAGCGCCCCAGCCGGCCAGGGAGCCCGGCCCTGGCAGTGAACGTCCTGACCCTGGACTGCCAAGGAATTCCCAAACGTACGGGAAGAATGTAAAGTAAAAACTCTTGCTGTGACTGAAGGGCCCCCCACCCTGGCCCCCGCCTCACCTGGCAGGTCCTCCCGTGAGCGTGGCGTCGATCACGTGGTCACTGTCCATGCGGAACATGTACACGCCTCGGTTCTGAAAGAGAAAGTGCTCAGCACCTGCCTGTGTCCAGGCCGGGAGCGCCCCTCGCCCTGAACCGAAGCAACACCTGGCAGGTCGCCTGTGATGCCAGGCTCACTGATCCCATTACGGCCTCGCAGACAGTAACGCCGACGGAAAACCCAGGGAAAATAGGAGACTATCCAGGCGTGGTTTCCAGGGTCACAGCCAGCCCAGGCCCCGGGCGCCCAGAGGCTCAGAAGGACGAGAGCTCACCTGGGACTCGTAGAGCTTCTCCTTCCTGTTGGCGACCTCGTTCCGGATGATGGTCCCGATGTACTCGATGACCATGGTGTGCTTCTCGATGTCCCGGGCAGCGTACAGGCCCAGCCCCTGCGGAAACGCGCGCACGCCTCAGAGCCACTGGCTTCCGGCAGCAGGCCTGCGTGCTCCTTCAGGCAAAGGTCCTGCCCTCAGTCCCAGCAGACGCCCCAGGAAGACCCCACCTGAAGTCTTGTGGCCTCTGCACGGACTTCACTCTCATCTGGACCCGTAACACTGGACTTGTCTTCAATTTTTCCACCTAAAGTCATGGTATCACTCCCTCGTTTATCTTTTTTTTACACTAAACCCTGAGGGCATTTTTACAAAGTGTTTCTATCTGGCCATCTTTTCTGGTGGGCTTCCCTGGTGGCTCAGCTGGTAAAGAATCTGCCTGCAATACGGGAGACCAGGGTTTGATCCCTGGCTTGGGAAGATCCCCTGGAGAAAGGAAAGGCTACCCACTCCAATCTTCTGGCCTGGAGAATCTCATGGACTGTATATGTATAGTCCATGGGGTCGCAGAGTCAGACACGACTAAATGACTTTTACACATCTTCTCCCATTCGTGATTATCACACCCAGATCCCACCAACTAAACAGGCTAATGGCTTCTGCTATTAATTTTATCCCACTGTGATTTCTAAAAGGACACAACAAACTTATGAAGCAGGAACAGGGCTCAGTGTAAGGGACTATTACAATGTGAGTTTCTGCATTCTCAACTAAACCGACCAGAAGACCCCCCACACACACACACCGGACACAGTCCTTGTCAAGTACCATCTGGGAATAGACGGTACGGGGGCTGTTATTGGGAGACTTTGGGGTGAGAATTAACTTCTGAAAAGAAATACTCATGCGGTTTGTGTGTTCAATTCCAGGTGCGACTCCAATGTGACAAAGCAGGATATACAGAAAGAATCTGCATGGAGGTGAGTACAGCTCAGTGTAAGAGACCAGAAGGTCATTGGAAATGAACTGAGAATCCAAACAGCCAGGCACACGTGAACACTTCGTGAAGGAGCTTGGTAGTATTGAAATTCAGTTTAACATGGATGGGTTATGTATTACTAAATGGTGCCCCCACAACTGGTTATTCAACAGAAGAAAAAAAAATGTCTTAAAACACAAAAAATAAAATCACTGAAAGAAAAAGAATCTAAGAAACTACATATGCAATCTACAGTCTTAACCAAGGATAGAAGCTATGGAAAATTATATGTTTGACTGTATAAAAGTTAATACTCCTAGAGTAAAAAACATTCCACACTTACTGAGGTATTTTCCCCTAAAAAACATCTTTTGCCAAACAGTACAAGTTCTTATAAATTGAAAAATGGACAAAGGATATGGATATGCAATGCAGTTCATAGCAAGCAAACATAAATGGAAAACCCAAAAGGCTGCAACTGAGGTGACAACACCAGTCTGTGCTTAACAGGCTGGCAAAAATATAAAAGCGTCCTAACACTTCAAATGGGAAAACAAGAAAAAGTTTCATACTCTGCAGGAGAAGAGCATACAATTACAGCCTGTTTAGAAAGCAGGCAATGTCTACAAAAATGAAAAGTACATGTATTTCTATGCAAAAATCTCACTTGGGAGCACACATTCCACAGAAGTTACATGGGTATCTGTACAAGTCCTGACGGCAATGCTGTTTCAGGAAAGAACTCCAAACACAAGAAATGCTCGGCATTAGTACAATGGTTTAACCAATCACAGCTCGTCGATTTCACAGAAAGGAAGAGCCACTGAAGAATGAATTAGAGCTAGATGTGTCTGAATACTGGTGAGAAAAGGAAGACCCAGCAAAGTGTAGATAACATGACCCTGCCTTCCCACACGCACACAGACACGTATGTGCTGTTAAGAGAGCAGCATGGGGAAAAACACGGTCTTTCGCAGGTTGTTAGCATGAGGACCTGGGAGGTGGACGGAAAGGAGGTGACAGAGGGAGGGAAAAAAAGGCGAGCAATTACCAAGAGCCCTCAAAAAAGATGACGGATTGAACACAGGCGGTTAAAAACCCTTCACACAACCGGGAAAGAAACCAACACTGAAGAGCAGGAAGGCAGCATGAACGAGCCATTTGGAAACATCTTAAACGGAGAAGCCACTGAGCAGAGGAGGATGCTGGCGTGGCCGGAAGCAGAAGTTGAGCACTGTCGGCCCCAGGAGCCGAGACACGCTCCTTCAGAGACGAGAAAGAGAGTGCACACGTCTGTAACACGCAAACAAAGTGCCAGAGGAAAAGACAAAGAGGAGCAGGTGCAGACACCACGCAGAAGCATCTCAGAGTCAGGACGAGGAACCCCAAGACAAGGCCACGCAGAGATCAGAGCTGAGACGGAGTCTTCTCTGGTGGCATGAGGACCATCACGAGTCTTCTCTGGCGGCATGAGGACCATCACGGGCCCACCTGGGGGGCCAGACTCGGAAGACCAGGGACCACAAACCTGCAACCTGGGCAGAGCCTCAGGTGATGCTCCTGCTCGGGGGCTGGGGCCACACTGAGACCCTGATCTCAGGGACCCAGTATTTGTGTGGAGAGAAACAGAGGCAGGACTTTGCAGAAGAATCAGCACAGAAACATTTCTTAGACTCATGGCCACACTGCTTCAGGCTGAAAGGACTCACCACTGGGGAAAGCAACGGGCCCACTTTGCTAAAACACTGAAACAGTGAGTCAGAAGAAGATCCTGAAAGTTTCCACATGAAGAACATGGATAAACAGCGTGTGAAAGCCACCTTCTACCTGAGGGACCAGCATGGCTTGTGACTGGGACTGCACAGGAGGGGCGGGCAGGCCTGCACGGTGCCCACAGGTGAGGCGGTCAGAGCAGGGCAGCAGAGCTGGGGTGGGTCAGAGCAAACCTCAGAGAGAGAAAGGCAACAGACCCCGACGATGCTGTGGGTCTATGCACTGAGGCCGATGACACAACTAGCAGTGGTGCCCTCACTCAGCAACACGAGGAGCCTGGGGGAGGACCTGGGTCCCCGGACCCGCCTCGGCGAGTGTGACCCGGATCCCGGAACCCGCCTCAGCGAGCGTGACCTGCCCCAACGATGCTGTGGGTCTGTACACTGAGGCCAACGCACACAACTAGCAGTGGTGCCCTCACTCAGCAACACGAGGAGCCTGGGGGAGAACCTGGGTCCCCGGACGCACCTCAGCAAGCGTGACCCGGGACCCGCCTCGGCGAGTGTGACCTGCCCCGGCGATGCTGTGGGCCTGTGCACTGAGGCCGACGCACAGAACTAGCAGTGGTAACCTCACTCAGCAACACAAGGAGCCTGGGGGAGAATCTGGGTCCCCGGACCCGCCTCGGCGAGCGTGACCTGGGTCCGGGGACCCGCTCTGGCGAGTGTGACCCAGGTCCCAAGACTCGTCCCGGCGAGCATGACCTGGATCCGGGGGCCCGCCTCAGCGTGACATGGGTCACCTCGGAAGTGTGACATGGGTCCCAGGACCCGCCTCAGCGAGCGTGACCCAGGTCCTGAGACCCACCTCAGAAGTGTGACCTGGGTAAACTTGAATGCCTATTAGCCTCAAGACAGTTTTACCTGTTCCACAACCTACCCAAATACACGATGATTTCATGAAAAGGCGGCTTCCAAAATTGGGCACCTTTTGAAAACATTTTCATTTGTATTTTTCACAAGCAACTTTAACCCTAGTGAGCTTGCCACGTCTCCCGTGCAGGGAGAATACAACGCTCCCTGCATCCCGTGGGGTCTCAGCACAATGTAAAGACGTGTTCAGAGGCCAGCTCCCATTTGGGGAAGAACAGAGTCTGCGTCCTGAGACCGCAGATGGAGCGGCTAGTGCCCAGGCCTCATACAACACTGCCCGACAGGGTGTCTCTCTCCGCGGCCTGCAGCCTCCTGGCTCGCACACTGGACAGCCCCCTCTCCCCGAGAGTGCCCCGCCCGCCTCTCGCCATCCTGGACATGCAGCCCCCGCTCACCTGAATCCGGGACCGGGCCAGGTACACGTTGGACTTCCACTCAGTCTTCATCTTCCGGTACTGCGACGACTTGGAGTGGACGAACTGCTTGCTGTAGGGCGCGCTCAGCTCCCCGGTGACGGTGCTCTGGAAGGACTTGGAGGTGCTGGTGCTGTTCAGGGTGTGAGGCCTGCGGACGGCGGACGCCGACAGGGAGAACACAAGGGGGACTGAAGGCGTCTCCGGGTGGGCCCAGCGGGTCCAGCTGGTGCTGACAGGCATACACACGGGGAACCGCCGAGCGGGCCGCGCGGCCAGGCCGCAGCGAGCCGCAGACACAGCCAGGGACAGCGGGGTTTGTAAGCAGCAGACGCGCCAAGCACAGACACCACTAGGAGGCCTGGAAACCCCGGGCTGCACTATGTGAAGTCAAAACAAAATACCTTAACACAAACCTCTTGGCATGGGCACTCATTTTAGGTTCGGACCGGGCACAACCTGTGGGGTTGACGGCCAGCGGCAGCTCCATGAGGGGGTTCCGGCCGTACCGGAAGGTGTAGTTTTCACATGCCTCAACCCCAGGGAGCTGGAGAGAAGCAGAGACAGACAGACAGGTAACTCATGTGATCAAGACTGCAGGCAAGACAGACCCGCCAGAGCACGCCCCAAACAACTCTGTGAAGACAACGTGTCGATGTTTTCAGGATGCCGGCAACATGAGGCTCTGTGCAGACAGAAGCCACCGCCCTCGGAGCCTGACTGTGTGGTGAGCTCACTGCGGCCGGGTCCTGGGAGTTGGGGTGACCTGAGGGCGGCTCGCAGGACCACCTGTGTCACAGGCCTTTTCTGCAGCCTGTCTCCTGTGGACCCTGCCCGTGAGAGGCGTGACAGAGGCCCAGCACCTGGGGAGGGTGCGGCCGAAGCAAGCGGTGGCTTCCGGGGTGTCCTCTCTGCTCCACAGAAAGCCCGTCAGTGACTTTCTTGAAAACAATGCCTTACAAGCTACACAGTTTTCCACGAGCATTGTGTATAAACTCACTATTACATGTGTGTGACATGCAGGTGTCAGGGACTCAGGGCTCATGAAATCCAGCCACGTGCTAGTGACCAACCTGGGCCTTGGTGGGAGAGTGGATGTGAACGCCGGGCACCAACCTGCCGCCCCGCAGGAGCAGGGCCTCACCCCACCGCACGGCTGACACCCAGCCCCACAGACCCTGAGCCCTGTGACCTGCCTCAGCACGTCAACACGGACACAGGAGCGACTCACGAAGGCCTGTTTTCTCTCAGGCAGGAGCTCATCACCGGCCAAGCCACTCCCTGGAAGTGTGGGGACCGTGACCACCCCGCCCGGCGTTAGGGGACACGTGTGGCGGGACAGGAGGGCAGCCCCGCACTCACTGACTCGGCGATCCGTGCCACTGCAGAGACGGTCAGGCCGAACAGGTCCTCCCCTTTTAGATAGGCTGGGAAAAGCTGCAGCATTTCAGATTTTTTCCTTACACAGGCCACGGGCTCCAAAATTTTATCCCAAACACCTACATATGGACAAAAAGACATTTTCTAATAACAAACTTGCTCTCAGGTAAAGAGGAAAAAGGATGTCATACAAAAACAAAAGCAAAATGAAGACCCACTGCTCACAAAGACTCACCAGATCCAAGTGAAGCCCATGGGCAGGTTATCACCTGCTTATTGGATGGCAGTAGTTTTTAATTAAAGACTTTTTATAAAGTTTTGGGGGAAAGAACACGCTACAGTCAGAGAATTAAACAATAAAGCTGGAAAGTAAAGTCTAACATAACTCAAATTCATGCTGGCCATGCAGCGTATCAGATTTTCAAACAATTAATCCACTTAAGTAACACCTGCAGATAGATCCTTTCCTCTCAGAGTTAAATCAAAATCTGAAATTGATATTTCATTGGAATTATCTTTGGAGCATTTTCTCTTTAAAAAAAAAAAACAAACTACTAAACTTACTTAAAAAAAGCAGTTCTGCACCACTTTCTACATCAATAAAAACAACAATCTAGGCTTAGCTAACCTAGAGGCCAAAATTAAGCGACTGATTTCTGGTTCTAAACTTAGCATCTGATGATCCTGAGATAAGACAATCTGTACAATATGCTTTATTTTTTTCCCACCTTCTAGGTGATGTTAAGAGGGTCCCTTAAGGTGACAAGCAACCTCTACCTAGAAGTCAGTCTATCTATCTAATACACCATTGGCATTTCTAAGTACACCCTGATGTGAGGAAGTCTAGCGAGCGTTTGGCAAAGACAAGGGGGCCGAGACCCGCGTTTGTCAGCGGAGAGCCGCCCTGCTGCCCGGACACACAGCCGCGAGCAGACCCCGGGGAGCACTGTGGCGAACCCTTCCCTGGCCTCAGGCTGTAGGGATGCGCCTGACCTTTGGGCGAGGTGTCGCTCAGGACGAGGTCCTCGTGGCCCTGCTCCACGACCCTGATGAGGAACACGGGGCGGCCGTCCTGCTCCTCGATGGAGCAGAGGTAGCGGCAGCGGCGGTTGGCGTATCGCGTGCTCCAGTACAGCCGGCTGGCCTCGTAGCCTACGGGGAAGAGCGCCGTGGGCGAGTGGAAGGCCGGCATCTGCTGCGGGAGCAGCTGGCCGATGGCGTGGAAGACGAGGCTGCCCACGCGGAAGGTGTGCTCGCGCTCGCCGCGCTGCACAATGCTGGCGATCTGCCGCACCTCGTCGCGCTGCACGTACACCCTCCTGAAGACGGCGAAGTAGCTCAGCTCCTGCTCGTGGAGGCCCTTTGGTTTGTGCATGGGACAAAGCATAGTTTTATCTTTAAAAAACATGCATTGTGCTTTAATGGCGCAAGTGAAGTGGTAAATGTTGGTGCAGCGGAACCGGTGACAGCCACCGGTGGCCCCCGTCTTGTGGCAGAAGACGCATTTCATCTGCAGGCCCCTCCGCAGGGCCAGCTCCACGTTGATCAGGGCGCCAGCCTGGGTCTCATAGACCTCCGTGGACCACAGTGCACAGTTCAGGTGGACCCACAGGTCCAGGTCGAGGTTGAGCAGCCTCGCCGGCCCGTCCGTCAGCCCGTCGCCCTCTTCGTGGCAGAAGCAGCACTTGCGGTAGTCTTTGGGCACAGGGTCAGGCTTCAGGGAGGTGCCCAGCTTCTTCAGAAACTCATCGATCTCCTCCTCGCAGGGGGGCTGGAAGGCCCCCTTGGGGACCACGATGTGGATGCTCCACTTCCTCCACTTCATCCCTCTCCACTTCTTAGGGATCGGCCTGCAGTCTTCAAACCCACCGTGGACAGTTCTCAGCCGAGGCTTTAACTTGACTGTGACCTTAAGCTCATCAGGCTTTGCCTCCACTTTGGCCGCTTCAAAAGCAGGAGGGAAAGAGATGGGAGGGGACGCCGGGGGTGAGGCTCTCTCCTGGAGCTGTGGTAGGCAGCGCACGTCTAGCGAGGAGATGTTGTTGTTGTACTGATGCGGCGCTTTGGGAGGCAGCTCTCTTACAGGTGACTGCGGCAACGAAGGAGCGGATTCCTGCGCAATCGAGAAAAACAATGAGAGTCATTCCAAAGCTCCAAAGTAATTCTGCCTAAAGCAAGCAGCCAGGCAGCAGTTCTAACAGCGTGTGTGGGTCTGTAAGCGAGGGGTGAGGAAGCACGCACAGCAGACGTCGACACTGAGCGCCCACCGCACCGCACGCACCTAACAAGTATTGACTGGGGTGGGGAGGGGGGCTGGGGGGAAGGGTTTCTCTACAAAGATTTAACTCTGGAGAACATTCTGTGCTTAAACCTTCATGGATCCTCCCGTTTCAAATCATCATAAAGCCTGAAAACTCAGTGTTGCCACAGGAGCGAATATAATTTACTCGATGAAACAGTGTTCCTTGTGAAACCAAATGAAAACTTAATCTTCTATGAGCTTGTCCCACCCTTTGAAATTCCTCTTTGTTAATCCTAGGCTTAATAAATGGGCATAAATGTGAAAGATGGGGAAGATGTCCCCAACAGTAAGTCGTATTTAACTTTTTCTCAGAGGCTGCCTGGCTCCCACTGAGCCACTGAAGGGGCTGAGCTGAGATAGAAGCCTGGTTAGTTCCTCTTTAGATATAAAGTATCATAAACGAATCAACAGCAAACGAATCAACCGCAAACCTGCAGGATCCCCCCATCCAGCACCATTCTGAAAAATAGACAAGCCTCACTGAAAATCCAGCAGCAGGCAGGCGCTGTATACTGACGTAAGCAACTATCTGGTGAAGAAATCAACTTCTCCCTTCTAGGCTCATATATTTTGCAGTCTAAATTTATTTGGCACTTAGCTTGAATTTAATTACACCAGGCACTGCTGCTGGTTAGAAAATTAGACTGGACTGACCGAGACAGTCTGCATCTCACCTTGCTTTCTGAGGTTTTTGCTTGTGCAGTTGATGAATAGAGAATAAAGCAGTTGTTACTACAGAAGACGATGTCCCTCTCCACTCTGCCGGGGCCGTCTCGGGAGCCCTGGAAAGCAGAGAAGGGTGTGGCAGCTCAGCAAGTCGGAACTCAACAGAGAGGAGATCACACAGAGCAGTTTCTGCTGCTGTTCTTAAGTGAAGCCGAAAAGTAGCTACAAACCAATTATTTAGCATAGAATAATTTAGCCAGAGAGAAAAACATTAACAAACTCTCCATATTTCACTCTGTTTAAAAATATGTGCTTCTCCTAAGGGCCCTGCAGAACAGGCTGCTGTAGCTACAAGCACATGAGATATACGCCAACGCTACTTCCAGGAGGAGGCATCCACAGGGCCATCAATGGGCTCCTCTGGACGTGGGAGAGGGCAGCGCCCAGGACACGGTGGGGCGGGGAGGGAACACCCGAGTACCTGGTTCACAAAGGCCAGATCTCTGGCCGACTTCCTCACGCCGCTGCCCAGGATGACCACCTTGCAGTGACAGCACCACTGGGGCCTGAGCGCCGCGCGCGCTGAGACGCCGCGGCCGGCATCCTTGTATCCACAGAGACCTGGGGACAGAGTGCGCGTCAGCAACAAGCACCAGCAGCACGGGGCGTGCGGCACGGCGCCCGTCCACCGGGCGCGGCGCGCGGCTCCAGGCCTTCAGTGAGAGCAGTCTTCTTGGCAGTGGTTGCGGGGCATCTGCTCTGTGCAGGACACTGGGGGACGAGGAAAGGAAGCTCTCCTCACATGGCTGGACACAGGGCTGGGAGAAGCGCAGAATGAACCTGGGACACACACGTCATCTCCAGTCTACGTGTGAACCCTGGACACACGCGTGTCATCTCTGGTCTGCATGTGAACCCTGGACACATGCGTGTCATCTCCAGTCTAGGTATGAACCCTGGACACATGCGTGTCATCTCCGGTCTACATGTGAACCCTGGACACACGTCACCTCCGGTCTACGTGTGAACCCTGGACACATGCGTGTCATCTCCAGTCTATGTATGAACCCTGGACACATGCGTGTCATCTCCGGTCTATGTGTGAACCCTGGACACACATGTCATCTCCGGTCTACGTGTGAACCCTGGACACACACGTGTCATCTCTGGTCTGTGTGTGAACCCTGGACACACGCGTGTCATCTCTGGTCTATGTGTGAACCCTGGACACACGCTTGCCATCTCCGGTCTACGTGTGAACCCTGGACACACGCGTGTCATCTCCGGTCTACGTGTGAACCCTGGACACACACGTGTCACCTCCGGTCTACGAGTGAAGTGAGTCGGGAGGGAGAGTGCTTCTGCTTGTAGGTGAAGATGACACGAAATGTCTTATGGAAAGTGAAGAGGCTCACACACCAGAGTCTTACGTGAGTGCAACAGGAAAGTCACAGAGAGACAGAGAGATTCTGGGGCTAAGATAAAAACTGGTCAGGACCCGATTAGAAGGCCCGAGGCCCCGCAGAGTGCAGCACTTGTGTGGCTGCGGAGGGTCACGGGGAGAAGCAGGGCGGACCTGAGTGACCGAGGGGCTGGAGCTGAGGACTCAGCCTCTCCCAGGGAGGCCCGAGCGCGGCTGGGCTCCAACGGCAGGCGAGCGCGAACAAGACGCAGCAGCCCAATGAGCGAAGAGACGAGGGGCGTGGGGCAAGGCTGGGGGCGGGGGGGCCTTGCTCGGCTGAGGCAAGGGCCACCCCTCTCGGCGGCGGGAATGGTGCTGGCAGGCCTGCGGCAGAGAAAGGCCTGGAGACAGCGCGGGAGAGATGGGAAAGGACACAGGTGGGACAGTCTGTCTGCACCCTGGGCGCAGGGGAAGTGGGCAGGGGGGTGAACAAGTCTGGGGGTGCAATGAGCGCCCCGCTGACGCAGGCTCTAATGCAGCCCCGGGCACCACAGATCAGGTCACCACAGAAGGCAGAACACACGGGGGTTAATCCACCGAGGACCGGCCGGCATGTGACCTGTTATTCGCTAAGACCGAAGTGAGATTGCAGAGGAGGAGCGTGACTTTGGCGTCAAGAGCGTTTCGAGTTAGTGACACGTAAACCAGCTCACCATTGCTTGCCGGAGGGAGCGGCGTGCTAGGCTGCTTCAGGTGGAAAGAGCTGGCTAGCCTGGGAGGGCGCGCAGATCCTGGTGGAGGCCCACGAAGAAATACACGCTGTCGATACTCCAAACCTGGGTTTACTCTGTGGCTACTGACCAAACCCACGGATGGAACATCTGGAGCATTACTAACCTCGTAGCTGTTAGGGATCCGAACATGGAGGAGGTCGGAAAATGCAGCCACAACACTGCTAATGTTCTAGAACAAAGGCAAACACTGCGTTACCGCCCAGAGGAACAGAGGACACCGTGGGAACACTCACGCTGGGACAAACACATACACTGCAAGCAAACCCAGCCATTCTTGTTCAGACCTGAGAGTCTCAGGAGGAGGAAGGGTTGCGATGGGCCAATATCCAAACAAAGCTCTCATAAACAGAGGTCCTCGCACAGGGGCTCCAATTAATGTTAAGCATCCATCAGAGCATTAAATTGTTTTAGATGTTTTAGCACAAGCAATGAGCGAGTAATAAGACTTGTCATGGTTTTTGCAGCTGGTCAGAAGCTTCGTTCAAGTGGACTCTTGCAGCTCTGGGCAGAAGTCTGCCATAATCTACAAGAACACACCACTATTTTCTGTTGACAACCAAAACACCCCGTCAGTGACTATGAACTTGGCTGCCAACAAAATGCCTTCAAGAATTAACAGAGTCCTCAGAAATGTACTAATGTCTGATACGGGAACTGGAACACATTCATAGCTGATGAGAAAGTTCCTCACTGCTTAACTGTGTGAAAACAGTCATCAAAAGGCTGCTCTCTAAGGAGTGCTCCACATACCCACATACACACTAAGGAATGCTCCGTGTACACACACACACTCTAAGGAGTGCTCCGCGTACACACACACTCTAAGGAGTGCTCCGCGTACACACACACTCTAAGGAGTGCTCCACATACCCACATACACTCTAAGGAGTGCTCCGCGTACACACACTCTCTAAGGAGTGCTCCGCATACACACACACACTCTAAGGAGTACTCCGCGTACACACATACACTCTAAGGAGTGCTCCGCGTACACACACTCTCTAAGGAGTGCTCCGCAAACACACACCACTCTAAGGAGTGCTCCGCATACACACACACACACTAAGGAGTGCTCTGCGTACACAGACACTCTCTAAGGAATGCTCTGCGTACACACAGACACTCTCTAAGGAGTGCTCCGCGTACACACTCTTTAAGGAGTGCTCCGCATACACACAGACACTAAGGAGTGCTCCACATACACAGACACTCTCTAAGCAGTGCTCTGCGTATGCACACACACTCTAAGGAGTGCTCCACGTACACAGACACTAAGGAGTGCTCCGTGTACACACACACACACTCCAAGGAGTACTCCACATAACCACATACACTCTAAGGACTGCTCCGCGTACACACACACTCTAAGGAGTGCTCCGTGTACACAGACACTCTAAGGAGTGCTCCGCGTACACACAGACACTCTCTAAGGAGTGCTCCACGTACACAGACACTCTCTAAGGAGTGCTCTGCGTACGCACACACACTCTAAGGAGTGCTCCGCGCACACACAGACACTGAAGAGTGCTCCATCTATACATTCTTTAGTAAAACGACGAGAGCTCTGACTTCACCCGCCCTTTCTGTCTGGCTTCGGCTGAGACCGGCCCACCACGCTCGCAGCAGCGGGCATGTGGGGGCGGCTCAGCCAGCCCTAGCCTGGTGCTGCTCTGCAGGCCACGCAGCCAGCCCACCTTTACCTCAGCAGCTGCAGGGTGCAGGGTGATTGCCACAGATATCAGACCCGACCTGGGACCATTTGGGGATGAGCCAAAAGGTGACGTGAAAAATAAAGTGCCTGGCTCAGTTTTGATATCATTCCTTCTGGATTCCAAGCCTTAAAAAAACAGCAAGGACAAGCTGCGTGTTAAGCCTTTTCTAGACTCAAGCAGTAGCCCACCCTCCCCCACACCGGGTGCCCCTACCTCTGCCGGCGTTGCTGGGAAGGATGGGGATGATGGGGGACGGCACGGGCTCCGGGGGCTCCTCTTTGACTAGTGACAGGTCCGGGTACCTGCTCACTTCCATCCCAACCACGCTCTCAGGGGAGGATGAGGGGACAAAGCTGTCAGGGCTGTCCCGCTCTCCCCCGTGCTCCTGCACCCTGAGAGGAGGGGAAACACGTGTGGGCATACGGGCACATCCACCGCGGGGGCTTCCCGCAGCGGCCCTGCCTGTCCACGCCTGTGACCTCACTGTGACTGCACAGCGACGGTAACATGAGAAGCCACAGATTCAGTTCGGACCAAACAGGAATTCCCTTGGAAAGAAATAAATGTGTTGAACTATGAAGTAACTGAAGTACATGTCTTCTGACTAAAGCTTCAGCATCCAAGTTTAAAGAGCTGGCAAAGGAGGAAGATGCTGCATCTGTAACTCAGCACAGACAGAAGGCTCCCAGCCCTGCAGGGTCCCAGCCCAGCGAGACGTGTGTAGGAAGAGGGGCAAGTGCGTCCCCCACGCGGCCAGTCTCAGGGCAGACAGCTCTCCCACGGCTGCAGCTGACTTAAAGAGGGGAAGGGTGAGAACCTGAAGGCCTCAGGCTTCAGAGGCCTGTATTTTTCTTAATGGATAAAGTTAAAGTGAAAAAAACAGAAGAGATGAGACCAGAAGCTAAAGGTTACCAAGGCAACTGGGGCTGGAAGGCGAATGTGTCCTGGGCTAAACGTGGCAGGGCAGCCTGAGAGCCTGGGGTCTCACCCATCCCCGAGCAGACACCTTTGTGCTGAAGGATGTGGTTTAAGCAGCGTTTAACACGGGACCCAGGAGAGGGTCCCTGAACAACCAGGGTGGGCACTATACACGCACACCTGGGAAGCTGCCCACCACATGGCGCCTGACTCACGACTCACACAAAGCCAGCAGTGAGGTGCAGGAGGAAGAGGCCTGGGTCCTAACTCTGGACAAGGCCTCCCAGTCAGCCCACAGCTTTCTCATTAATAAAGCAGAGGAACTTCAGCTTGGACAATGATCTTTGGAATACTGTGCATGTCCCACTGCTTTACTGTCTATTTGATTATTTGCTGAATTTCCTATATCAGGAGATTTCTAAAATGTACAAATTATATTTAATCATAAGAATTTTTATAATGGATAAATTCTGAAGAAAATTACTCACCAAATTTTACCTTTTAAATGTCTTTACATGCCTTTCCTATAGACGTTATGCTATATACAAACATAAACAATGTTTCCTAATAAATGAAATAACTAACAGGTATCTGAGAGCAAGGAACGCCTACCTTAATTCCTCCTGGTTGTTATGGGGCGGAGTTGGGAGTGAGGCGGGGACGTCCACCGTTTCGGGGCCTTGAGCAACCGCTCTGGCCAGCAAGTCATCTTGTGGTCTGAACGGCAGCTGAAACCCTTTAGATCCTAGGCTTTTGGTAACTGGAAAAGTAAAAACACAAACCCCCCAAGTACGTTCAGCTGAACCGATGGATGGGAAGAACCCCACAATCTGATTGCCATCTCACCGCATGAAGCGGCATGCGCGGGCTTGGCATCCTACCTTCGTGGCTCACTAACACGCCAGCTTTTCCAGCAAGCTCTTCAGTTGTTGCAAAACCATTTGCCATCTTCTGACAAGCCATAGGAGGTGGTGTAGGAGGAAGAGAGGCAGGGGGTGTTGGAGGATTACTTAAATTATTCTGCTGCAGGAGACCAAAAAATTTTAAAATTATATGCTACAGAGCAAATATGCCATGACCTTGCTAAAACTTAGTTCTGTGAATTTTTAGCACAGGGAAGCAAGGCTACAGAAATGTAATCAGATGCATCTTCATTCCTAAAGTGCACACCAAGAAGAAAAAGAGATGTGCAGGCCAGGAGGCTCTTCCGTGGAGCAGATACCCACAATCCTCTGGACATGCTACCCACAGGCTCGCTTTCCCCAGCTTGCGTACTCAGTTTTGAAATTAAGAAGCAAATTGACACTGTGCCTCATTCAGTTCTATACAACTCACTTGAAGTTTCACTGTTAAAGCCAGTGAAGGATAGCTTTAAATTCAACCAATAAACAGTAATTAAGTTAAGATATGCCCCAGTTCTATCAAAAATTTGAGAATGTTAGATCCCGCTCCAATAACTGCAACTCGTGTGTTAGGTATTAGCATCTGGATTGTCCAGAAATCTCAAAAAGAAGCAAAAGGAGTAGCAATAATACTAAACGGATCGAGCCATTAGCACACATAGTTCCCTCCGAACAGTTCTCCCTGTCTGTCACCCCTTTGTCATTTGACTTGTTTGTCTCTCGGGAACTGTTGGCATCTACCAACACCATCACGCTAAGCAAGTGCAGGGCACAGTCAACATGCTGCAAAGACCTAGGAGCTCACGAAGATGATGAGGCTGTGTGGAGAACAGCCCGCATCAGAAGAGAAGGCGTTTGCAAGAGCTGGGAGAGGTTCTAACTGGAGAGGAAAGCGGACCACGGTAACACACAGAGCACCACAAGAGAAGGGCTTTAACACTGAAGAAGAGACGCCCCCAGGGACACTGATGATGCTCTCAAGCATTTTTGCAAAAAAAAAAAAGATCACTTTACACAAGTCGGATGTGAAGTCAAGAATATCTAACGAGCCTATCACAAAACTTTGTTTAAAAAAAAAATACCAAAGGATAAACATGGTTTAGTTTGGTATTATTTTAATAGCTTAAGGATTAATGCATAGTTGCAATTGGTACCTAAATTATTAGACTTAACACATTTTCCAGGGTTTTTCACCGTATTTTTTATGGTAAATTCCTAACTACAATTTTTTATTCTATTTACTATGAATTCGGATTCATCTTAAGAATTAACAAAGATTCCTAAGACACTAAGTATTTTCCTCTACCACAGAAACACATAATGGATGTTTTTTCAGTGTGTATTCTGACCTATATGAAAACACTTTACTTGGTCAAGTTTTAACCTTTGAGTTAAACTCAAGTTTAAATGGAACCTAGAAGATTAGATGTAAACTAGATGGAAAAACGAGACCAGCTCTACCAGTTCGGCTATGGTATCCAAAAGAGGAAGCAAGGCGACACCTTGGCAGAGAAACATACCTTGTACATCAACTGAGAATAGTAATCCGAAACCCCTTCAAGGGCGGCACTGCCAAAAGCTCCTAGAAGTCGATTCCCACTATTAAACTGGCCACTGCCGTAAGGAAGAAAGTGGGCAAAGTTCACTCCAATGACCGGTTCCATTAGAGGGAGCAGAGAGAGCTGCTATTGAAAAACACATTTAAGAGTAATGTACACGGCAAACAAAACAAGTGTTTCTCCATTTTCCTAAGACCCAAGGCAACTCAGTCAAATAAGGCTTGAGAAAAATAAGACTTAAAAATTTCAAGTGTCAAAATGCTGGAATAAGTGAGAGAGACTACAGGATCTTTTTGAGATATACTTAAAAATGAGCCTTATCCTCATCTGTCTTAAAGAGATGCTGCCAGGCATCTAGCAAGAAAAACACCTTCCTTCTCTCGGCTGAGCAAGACTCGGGGCGGACCTGAGGCTCGGCGCCCCCAGCAGCCCTCTCAGCAGCTGTCTCCCACCTTCTGTGACAGCCATGAAGGTGTAAGGATGGACTTTACTACGGGAGAGACCAACGCCTGCGTTTCTCTGCGTCCAGAGTCACAAGGAATGCGGACAGAATTTTCCTGGCTGCTGAGGCTGCTCCCTTAGAACGTAAGTAAATCTCGACAATCCAGCTATTTTAAAGTAATTCTGGGGTGCCAATGGAAGAGGTGCAATTTGCTTGCAAACAGGGAATCTGTTAGGCTCCTTGTTGAGATGTCTCTTACCCCTCTACTTTTTGGAAATGATGGCAACCAAGAGAGTTACATAGGGCTGAAAAAGCATCTGACGTCTCACTTCCTTGAAATTTACAGGGACTCTCCGGGAGGCTCACCTGTTTGAGGTGGGTGAAGGTGTCGCTGGTGGAGTACAGAGCTTGTCTCTCTTCGTCCTCCTTTTTCCTCTTCTTTGACCGAGGCGCCGCTTTCTCCCCAGTCCTCTGAGTCCTTTTGCTTCGCTGTTTCTTGGTTTCACTTCCTCCATCTGCTTTTGGCAACTGGTTGTTGCCACATCCAAGACCACCTTGCACTTGAGCCCCCAAAGTTTGCTGATGTAATCGGAAAGGTTAAGAGAGAAGTGAACCATCCACGTGCTCGATTTTCAATTCCTGCTAACTCAGCTCCATGCTAAGACACACACTCCCCCAGGTGGGTACCCCAAGCTAAGGAGGGAAGACGGTGGCCTCAAAAGGCCAGCCTCCTGAGAACGGCATGCCCCCTTTTAGACACAACTCTCAGGTATGGAAACTGGTAACAGCTGCAAAGCTTGGCGAGAGAGCAGAGCTCGTCCCCTTTCAGAGATGCACAACCCCCAGCCTGCCCGCCTGCCCGGGAGCTGCTGACGGTCCAGAGCGCCCTCTTTTCTGGGCTTGGGAAAGGGTGCTCTGCGGCTGGGGAACAGGTGGCCCGAGCGAAGGCTGTGCCGGTCTCTGCAAGGTGGTCACGGTGCCTTATCTGGGCTCGCCTTAGGAAGGGGTGAAGTACAGGTGTGTGGAAACCACTGCTAGGCCCAGAAAAGCATCACAGACTCTGTCTCTCAGCTGAGAGGCCCAGCTAGCCTCAGAGAGTGATGAAGACAGACAACGTGCTTCATTCCAGTGCGTTCACAGCCACACATCTGACTGACTAACCACCACCACACACTTCAAGCCAACGAAAGGAGACCGACACAATGACAAATAAGCCTCTCCTTTCCTTTCATCTTCACGGCGAAGAATGAACCAGGCATTAAGGGCAGTGCTACCAATACCGTAAAGATATGGAACTCTTTTTAGGAGCCTTATTTCTAAACTTGACACTCAATATGTTGCTACAGGCAAGTACAGTTTCTAGAGTTCCTAGTACAGTTCCTACAGTTATTTTAACGTGCTCTGCACTGAATCTTCAGGGGTTTACAGATTACAGTCTAAATAACATCGTGCATAGGTGGCAACATTTTTCTGTACAAGGCCAAAAAACGAGTATCTTATCACCAACTCAACAGGCATGAGTTTGAGCAAACTTGGGGAGATAGTGAAGGACAGGGAAGCCTGATGTGTTGCGGTCTATGGGGTCTCAAAGAGTGGACACAATTGAGTGACTGAACAACAACAAATATCTTATGCTTTGCAGACCAAACACTGTCTGTTACAAACACTCCACTCTCTGCCCCGACACTACAAAATCAACTACAGCAACCCGTAAACTGATGAGTTTGGCTCTGGGCTAATAAAATACTTTCAATTCATGGACACCAACCTTGAAGATCATAATTTTCACATTGTGCAACATCACGGTTGCATATTTTCTTCAATCATTAAAAACGCAAAAACAACTCTTAGCTCATACCAACGAGGCTATGGCAGCAGGCACACGGTGCCCGCTCCAGGGCTGACCCGAGGTTCTTCAAGGGAGGTCCCCAGAGAGGCAGACAGCAGCCCCCAGGATGGGTGCACATTCTCTGGTCCCACCCCAGACCTGCCGGATGTGAACCCGGGCGGGAAGCCAGCCAGTGGTTTCACAGGCCCTCCAGGTGGCTCTGGCACATTCACGTTCCAAGGACCCTGGCCTACAGCTGTGCCTCTTTTGTCCACATGAATGTCAATCACCTGGGATCTTGTTACAAACACATTCTGATTGGTACGTTGGTGCTGGGGGCACAGGATTCTGCTTCCTAAGCAGCCCCTAGCTGAGGCTGACGCCCAAGGACAGCATGGGGACAAGTATGGATCTCCAGTCACTAAGTCCTGCCTGACTCTTTGTGACCCTGTGGACTGCAGTCCGCCAGCTCCCCTGTCCATGGGATTTCCCAGATAAGAATACTGGAGCAGGTTGCCATTTCCTTCTCCAGGGGATCTTCCTGACCCAGGAATTGAACCCAGGTCTCCTGAACTGGCAGGCAGGTTCTTTACCACTGAGCCACCAGGGAAGCCCCAAGCACTTCTTACTGGCTTATAAGAGAAGAATAATCCAACTGCTTGTTAGATGTGCAGGGTCAGGCCCTGTAAGTGCCTAAGAGAACTCTCCCGTCCTCACAACGACCCTAAAAACCAGCCATCACTGTACTTCAAACTACAGAAGAACACAAAAGGTTAAAACTATCCAAAAGTTTGCCTGAGATAGGAACAGTTCACATTTTAATGTTTCCGATCTTTCATCTACGTGTACACATGTTATGATAAAAACACAATGAACTATATTCAATATTCTTTTATTCTGGTGGCTGTCTTTTAAACTTGACAGGTGGTTTGTCCCCTGTGACATTAAACATTCACACATAGCACAAATTTTAATGGCTGCAAGAAATCTGTATATCATTCAGATATATATATGGAAACATCAAATCAGTAACTAGCACATTGGATTTAGGTTGCTTTCTCTCATTCTCATCTATCAGTAAAGACAAAGCCGCCCCGTAGCTTTTTGTGTGGCCGCGTCTCTGCACCTGCGGGCATGTTACCCTCCCCCTGCCTGGCCACCAGACGGCCACAGGTACGCACCGCCTCTCACAGCGTCACAGGCACAGGGTGAGCCCTGACTCTTTTCATCCTTGTGACAACCCACCGACAGGGAGCATTACTGGTCCTGTTTTACAGGAGAGGGACCCAAGGCACAGAAAGCCTGACCCGCCCAGGCTGCACCCTGGGAAGAGGAAGCATGGACTCAGCGCAAACTGAGGGGGTGACCGCTCCACGCCAGGAGAGGCTTCGGCCCGACACCACAAGCAACGGCCACTCTGTGAGGGAAAACAGTCTCGGCACGGAGGGAGATGGGGCTGTCCAACTACGGCCACAACAGTTTCGCCTTGAGCGTGACTAGAAAGTAAATAGATTTCACCGTCTGTAAAATGGGAGTAATAACTATGCCTGTGTTATCTCAGGGCAAGTGCTCAGCACAGTGTAACCCCTGGAATGTGGTTAAGAAGGCATCACCCTGGTAACCTAGGGCCCTGCTCCCTGCTGCCTCCCAGACGGACAAACACATGACACAGTCCAGATATTTATACACATATACACGAGCTGACCTCGCCCTTGTTCCATCGCAACACTCAGCAGCAGCATTTTTTACGTATTAATTGCTGGCGGTGTTAGGACAAACTTCAGTTCACCGAGTACCGCCTCTGTGGTGAGCACTGTGTCAGGTACGGAGGACAGAAGGGGGCTCGGGTGCAGTCTACACCTTTCAGGAGCCACCTGCGTCCAGAGGTACTAGAGACACTGCACGTGAGCACATGGGCACTCACTCGCTGGCTGGGCTGAGACAGTATCTGGGGAACATGATTCTAGAACTGAGTTTTGAAAGACAGAGACACTGGCCAGATGTGAATTCTCTAAGACCCTCAGGGGCTGCAAGGCGCCCAGGATTCCCAGGGGCAGAGGAAGCGACAGACTGAGTGGCCACAGAGCTGCCTCTGGGCCGACGGCAAGGACAACTGAAAGCCTCACCAGCACCAAATCCACAAAACTCATGTCTGAATCTCTGGAAATCGGCACGCAGTCTCTACTGAGTCAGACAGAGGAAACAGAGCAAGCCAAGGCTTGCAGAAGCAAAGGTTCCACGCACAACTGCATGCGTGGACAACCAAAGTCCCCAGTCCACTCAGTTAAAAAAGGAAGATCTAATTTGAGAAGCTCTGTAGGGAATTTATGAAAACAGCAGCATGGCACTGCAGCTTTTGAAAGATAAGACAAGTAGATAAACTCCTACGACCGAAAAAACCTGCTGTGGGAAATATCTCAGGGAAATTCACTGGAATGCAGGAGATGGAATCTTGTAGAGGAATATTTACAAGGAATTCTGCACACAGATGAAGCAAATCCAGTGTTCCGTAACTTGAAAATGGAAAAATATTAACACATGGAAAACCACAAAGGTAAAATAACATCTACACGTTAAGACCGTGTGTGTATGACATGAAGTATTAACACTCTGAAACAGAATGGATCCCCAGTATGCATTACAGAGGTGCGTGAGCTACTTTCTGTTATTGCGAAGAGGTTAATGGAAACTGCAGGCAATCTGCAATTAGGACACACAGACACTTACTTCTCTGCTTGAGTTTGAGCCACCCAACGTGGTAATAATCAGCTGATGGGAACATGTTAGGTATGAAAGGCACTACCCGACAGATCTCTGATTTTTGAAAAACATAATAAATTACTGCTTGATAATAATTTATGGGTATAAATCAAAACATGAGGTTCATGTTAACTCTCCTCCGGAATAAAAAGGTTATACAAGGCTGGCACTAATCTGCTGTAACCATAACGTGAAGTAAGAGGGCAAAGGACACCGTGGCTTTCCTGGGCCATACTTACCACCTCGGCTGGGTTCTGCCTCTCGACCAGTTTGCTGTCCTTTGTAGAATCGTCTTCTGAACAAAAACCACCTTCAGGTTTCTGATTTAAAAGGGAAGATGCCTTTTTATTTTTCAGCAGGTGCTTCAGAAGCTCATTGCCCGAGTCCCCTTTGGTAGCTGGAGCCCCGGCGGGTCGGGGAGGGCTGTGCGCGGGGCAGGCGGTGGCGGCTGTGGCCTGCTCTTCAGCTTGGTCCCCGGCGAGCTGCTCGGCTTCAGGTCCCCCCCGGCCCGGGCCCTGCTCCGGCTCGGGGGTCTCCAGTTTCGCCTCTTGGGTGGCGGCAGGGATCTCCACAGAGAGCTTCTCCGTCTCCGACTCTGCATAGGTCTGCTGATCTGGGGTTCCCTGTGCGAAGTCCCTGCCAGGTAGCTGGGCCTCTGGCTCAGCACACAGCGGGCCTGCTGCCGTGCCAGGTGGGGACGGGCCCGCGGGCTCCACCGCCTCGGGTCCCGCCAGCGGCGAGGGCTCACTAGGCATGGGCACAGCGGGCGTAGAGGTAGTTTCGGGGATGTTTGGGGTCGGCGGGGCAGTGATGTCCGAGTGGGGGGTGGATGGCGCCTTGGCTGACTCCATGTCTTCGTCCTTCTTCTTCTTCCGGGTCCTCTTCTTTTTCCCTTTCTCTTCCGGGATTATGTCAGAATATAGCTGGATGAGCGACTGTGCTGAGCCCGGGTAGCTCTGCCCTTGGGTGACGGCTGGGTCCTGGCCGCCAGGGAGACCGCTGCTGGCTGCGGGGGGCGCCGCGGGGAGAGCAGGTGTGAATGGCGGCCTCGCGGGGGACAGCTGGAAACCAGGCCCAGGAAGACCTCCGTGGACCTGCTTCACGGGGTGGAAACTTGGGCCTCCCCCTGGAACAGAGGGCGACTCGGGAACAAAGGAGGGCGGTCCTGTCTGCCTCCGCTCATTGGTCTGCAGGAAACCTGGGGCTGGGGGTGAGCTGAGAGGCGCCTGCTGCATACCCTGGGGCTGCACCGCCTGCCCCATCTGGTGCTGCGGAGATGGTGGGAGGGGCCGTGGGGGCGGCACGAAGTCGCGGGGAAGGTCCGAGCCGAAGAACGAGAGCTGGGGCGCGGGCGGCCGGCTGCTCAGCTCCGAGCCCATCAGGCCATGCTGCTCCAGCTCCAGCCGCTGCTGCAGAGCTCTCTGTCTGTCGACTTCCTGCATGAGCTGGATCCGCTGTCTCTCCTGCTGTTCCCGGAGACGCTCCTTACGTTCTCGTTCTTGAAAACTTTCACTAAATGGGTTATTGTCGTCGAATTCCACCCGAGGTGGCGGTCCACTCTGAGGATTTGCATTTGACACGGCCCCTGGGGCTGGTGTGCAAGTTTTTATTGGTAACTGTGCAACCGGAGGCTGAATCCTAGGAGGGTTGAGAGGGAGGTGAGGAGGAACACTGGGAGGTTGCCACCCAGGTACGCTGGGCATTCTGGCCGGGCTGCTGTGGCCAGGCATGACTGCAGGGTGCTGCAGCTGTGGGGGTACCATTGGGAAGCTGGGCTGGCTCATGGCAGGCGGCGGGGCACCCGGAACCAGGGGCGGCTGGGGCTGGACACCAGGCAGAACGGCAGGCGGGGGGGCCATTGCACATTGCTGCTGCTGCTGCTGCTTAATCCGGTAATCTTCAATCAACTCGGCATGCTCTTTCTGTTGTTTACGAATCTGGAATCGGAGAAGTAAGTCTTGCTCATTATATATGTACTACAGGCTTCACACGACACTGGCTGATGATAAAGGTGCAGGTTACACAGAAGGCAATTAGATCTTGTAGAGGCAAAATTATCTCACTTATTAGGTGATGGCAAACATCACACCCCTCCAAAAAACTCATCAACTAAAAACTGCCAATCTTTTCAATAATAAGATGTTTCTAAATATGAAATACCAAAAACAAATTTGAAAAACATTTTTTGATAATAATATTAAGAAAATCTTACTCTGAAAGTCATAAACTTTTTAAAGTATTTTAAAAAAGACAAATAGGGGATTCCCCATCAGTCCAGAGGTTAGGACTCTACACTTTTCACTGCTGTGGCCGGAGTTCAAACCCTCACTGGGGAACTGAAGTCCCACAAACTGTGTGCCGTGGACAAAAAAAACAACAAACCCAAAACCATAAACAAAGGTTATACAGGAATCAGCTAATTGTGATGTCTTAGAGGTTACATTAATACATAAGGTTAGACTATGAGATTTAACTCAAACTTTAACCATTTAAATGTTAAGATTTAAGTATACAAAACTGTATAACATGTTAAAAAAAAAAGATGAATTAGTAGTACACATACCATACCCTCCCATCCATGTTAAAAAGCCTAGATTGGTAAAACTCCTTGAAATTAAATGGGTATAATTTCTGAAATATGGAGACACTCTGGGGTGGTATTTTGAACACTTCCTACTAGGCTCCTAACACCACGGCTGACTTGTGTTAGCAAGCTCTTTCCTGGCCCGTGGTGGCCCCGGGAGCAGATGCTCAGGACGACCTCGGTAAAGATACAAGCCCTGTCCTGAGGACACACCGCCTCACGCAGGGAGCTGGGAGGCAGGGCCGCAAGACTCAGCAGGTTATTATCAACAGGTTCCCAGGCCGACTAGCATGTTGTCCGCACACATCGTTTGGGCCTGTTCCCCACTGGCTGGAAACTCCTACTTGTTCTCTTCTCTCTTCTGACTTGCTTCCTACTAGAACTGAGAAGGTCACCACTGGACTTTGGTGAAGGAGAATGAACACACATCAAGTGCCCAGAACATGATCTGGAATACAGAAGGCGCTGAGCCAGGCCTCTCCCAGGACATTTTAGAATTCTCTTAAAAACACGGTCATTAATTGCTTACCTTAACGAGATGACACTGGATTGCTGCCAACTATGTAACAGATGATGCGTCCCATTTTCCAAGTATAGCATTAATTTCTAAATAGGATTTGATCCATGTATATGCAAAAACTAGGCCCTCATCACAAAAAATTTATAGAAATATATCAGAAGGCAATAACAAAGCTAAAAATAATTTATAAAAGAATCCTTAAAAGCATATTTACTTGAAGTAAAAAATGGCCCCAGAAACTAAACTGAAAGAGGAATGAACCCTCACTCTGGAAGAGTCCTAGTTTCAAACAAGGGGATCATACTGTAATTGCCAGGGGGCGGCAGAGGAGCTGCGGGAGATGGCATCACTGACTCAATGGACGTGAGTCTGAGCAAACTCGGGGGGACAGTCAAGGACAGGTGAGCCTGGCATGCTACAGAACATAGGGTTTCGACGAGTTAGTGACAGATCAGAAACAGCTTGCAGATAAAATGCCTCTCATCAGCCATCTCATCTATCTGCATAACGACTCAGCAGATTCTTTATTTCTTGTTGTTCAGTTGCTAAGTGATGTCCGACTCTTTGGGACCCTATGAACTGTAGCACACCAGGCTTCCCTGTCCTTCACCATTTCCTGGAGCTTGCTCAAAACTCATGTCTATTGAGTCAATGATGCCATCCAACCATCCTCTGTCATCCCCTTTCCCCCTGCCCTCAATCTTTCCTGTGTAAAATGGTGATAATACCCCCTTGTTCAGAAGGTTAGGTAAGACAGGGCATGTGACTAAGCTCCCTATGCAGAAAGTTCTGTGATTTTTACCAAGTCAATCAAACTGCTCTTTTCTACTATAACTTGGAGAATAAAATTTATGTTGACAATCAAAAACAAGATGGACATTTCTGATGTATAATCCTATGCATTTCAACACAGGTGAAGACCAGTGTGGCCATCACCACAATCAAGAAACAGGCCACTGCCCCTTTGCAGGCAAATCCTTCTCTCCCAGCTCTAGGCCCTGGCAACCACTAAACCACCGTCCAACTATGTAATTCTGTCATTTCAAGAATTTTCCATAAATGGAGTCAATATATAACTTCTGGGATTAGCTTCTTTTACTCAGCGCAACGCTCTTGCTGTGCCTACCCCAGCTGTGGTGCATTTCAGCAGTTCCGTTCTTTTTGATTGCTGAGTAAGTATTTCATCATTTGAATGTGCCACGCTTTGTCCAAACATTCACCACTGAAGGATGGCGACGGGGGGCACGTGGGGGTGGCCCAGTTTTTGGTGACTATTTTAGAGACGCTGTCCGTATGTGTACACACAGGTTTTGGGTGAACCTATGTTTTTAATTCAAGTAAATACCTAAGAGGGTCCCTTAATGCATTTTAAACACTATTACTCTTTTATTTTAAATAAAAAGCTCAAGTTTTACCTCTTTGTAAATATAACTGCTATTTCAGTATGAACATTTTGAGAACCATCAGGTCTATAATGGAAGATAACAGCAAACTGGTCTTGTATTTCAGGAATGAGTCCTTTACAGTCAATGTATATTAAGATCAAAATACTGAGAAGGGAACACTAATAAAAATATAGTATGAAAAAAAACCCCACCAGAATGATTCAAACGCTCCATCTGAAATTCCAATGGAGACTAGGGAACCAAAGACAGGGCGAGGCAAAGGTCAACTCCAAGTACTGACAGGAAACCGAGGCTGTCCCCACGTGCTATCTCCAGGAAAGCTGAAGGCTGCACGGCGACCCCCCAGTGCAGGGAGGGCACCCCAACTCCTCCAGCTCTATCACCTTTAGCAGGGTTTCCTGCCACAGCACAGCCACAGCTCCTCTAAGTCAGGACTGGGACGGCACGGCTTGCCGGACGCACCTGCAGCAGTGCGTGCTGTGTGACCGTGACTCTGGGGCCAAGGCCTGTAGCAGCCACTCCCCCAGGAAGAGGTCTGAGAGCTGTCACTCCTGACAGCACACTTTTGTGTGCCACTTCAGTGCAGTCCAGTCCAGTCGCTCCGTCGTACCTGACTCTTTGCGACCCCATGAATCTTCCCACCGACCAAACCCATTCATGCCTAATCGAGAGCAGACTGTCTGGCCAAGCCGTGTGTTACCTGCTCCAGCTGCTTCTGAACCATGCTCTGCTGCTCGGTGACGTGCTTGAGCTGCTCGGCGTCCTCCTCTGGGAACTCGCGCCCAGCCTTCTTGGCGGTACGCTGCTTAGCTGAAAGGGCCTTCTTGGATTTCCTGTGCGCGCCAATTTGTTCTTCAAGATATTTCTGCTGCATCTGAAGAAGTTGTTGGGTCTCCTGAAGCCATTCTTCATACTGTTTACGTTGTGAATCATCTGAGGAAAAAAATTAAAATTCATCTGTGTTAATTTTCTAAAGAGTCCAATACAAGATACACAAACCCATTTTGTAAGGAAACAGTTTCACCATGACCTTGTCATAGGTATTTTGAAAACATAATACTAAATATTAGACCATAATGCAACCACTGAAGATTTCAGAAAAATACTTAAAACTAAAGAATGCATATTCTTAGGATACACGCTAAACTCATACCTATAGATACTGTAAACCCAATCTTTGAGAAGCAGAAGACTTATCTGATAGGATACTTTTTATCTACTAGATCACTGAATTCTCTAACCCGAAAGCCACTATTTACTAAAATAAAACTACATTTGTATTTGATTAATTCAACTTTACAGATTTTGAAGAGATGAAGTAAGACACAGCCTACCAAGGTGCAGAGCATGGATCAGGCATCATTTCCCATGTTAATTTTCCAAAGTTTATAAGGTTTCCCCTATTTCTAAATAGTGAAAACATGTCCTGAACTAACAGGGAAAGAACCTAGAATGTTTTAGAAAGGACCAATATGAAGTCTGTTTTATAAAGGAAATCTATAAGTTAAAAAAACTGATGATTTTTAAGAATTTTGTCATTTATATTTCTATAAATAAGCCATTAACCAAGTAAAATCTTTTCCACTTGTATGACTGTCATTAATATCTCCCCAAACAGTTGTATCTCTTCATCTTGTAGCAATATTCCTTATTCTTTGAGGGCACTTTATTTCATTGATGCCAAGTTAAGAAAAAAAAAAAAGTAATCTTATGTTGTGAAATTCAGAATATACCATTTTGACTCACTTTAAGACAAAGAAATGAATAAATACAATTCCAAGAAGGACATTAGCTGAAAAATTACATCAATGATAACAGAATATCGTCATACAATAAGAATCCACCCAAAGTCAATGGGCACAATAAAGCCAGAAAAAGCCAGTTGGTTATAGCAGTTCACTTGTTTTTAAGGCAAATATGTATTCAAATTATAATCATTAATGAAAGGGGAATTTCAAAAGGTTGGACTTTGGGTTTGTTCTTAAACCCAGAAGTTCCGTCCGTGTATGAACTTGAATCTCATCTACTAAATTTGCAGGGCATTGTTCTAGAACAGGCTTTTTCACAAGATTTCAGAAGTTCTGCTTCTGGTAGAATGAGACCTACCGCAAGGAAAGCCTTTCTGGTTTCTGGAACCAGGAGAGCAGAGGTGAGCAAAATGAAAAATAACGGTGAAAAAAAAGTTAGCTAGACAGTCTGGAGAGTTCAGAAAGGTTCAGTTTGGGGAGAACTTTAAACACTATCCTGAAGCACCGTGGGACCCCTGAAGGTAACTAGGAGGATGTGGTAGCATCCTGCATCCCTGACTTCACACCATGCTGCTAAACCCGGCTCCTCTTTAAGCACACGCCCTTTGCTGTTCCCATTTAGTGTCCTTGCCACTGACACAGACAGTCATTAGAGAAGAAGTGGTTTTACGCCACAGATTGTGAAGTGCCCAGTCTATATACAAAAATTGCAGCAGCACTGAAGAGAGAATGGGGAGATGATTTTTCTGTATTAAAATACTCATCTCTAACCATAAGTATTCATGCACAGAAAAAAGAAAAGAAAAGCAATGAAATACATGCCTTGAGGAAGAGGACCCTAATAGGGTAGCAGTGATGTTTAAAGATTGAGGGCACTTTGACTTCAATTAACACACCTACACTAACTCCAAGATTTCAGAAGAACACAAATATAGTGCAAGCCAGCAATCCCCAGAGAACACGTAACTGATTAGATTTATACTTACTGACAAAGCCTGGACCAAAATTTGGAGGATTAGGCCTAGAAATCTGATGTGTTATACTGCCATCCTAAAATAAGTAAAATTTACAAATAGGTTTATTCCACATTTCAGTTAAAGGGGGACAAAAACTTAAAAAAAGGAAAAAGAAGTGGAAGGGAAAAAACTTCAATTTCTTATGACATCTTTGAAGCTTTCGTTTCGATAAAAAGTAGAATGAATTTTGTCGTGACAACCTACTTTTTGAAACTTTTAAACTACCTCTGAACTGTTCTATTTGCTAGGTCTCAGTTGAAAAATAATTATTTTTGAACTAAGAGGTTATTCATCAAAAATATGATAGTAGGGCAAATCAAATAGTACTTAGCTGAAGATTCACATAAAACCCTACTTTGTGATCAAATCTACCTGGTTTCTTCAGCAACTAAGACATAGAAACATGGGTTCCAGATTTACTAAATTCCACTTCACAGTTATTTATAAACAAGAACCAGTATCTCTAACAGGCACAAATAATAAAACATATATACACTAATTTAAATATTACTCTCATTTTCTAACTGAATGTCTTATTTTTTCCAGGGAGACTGAATAAATAGTTATCATCTCACAATTCCCTGGTAACAATCTGATAAATAAAATTAACACTGAAAAAGCATTTAATGAGTTCTCACAAATTCTGCTGACACGAGCTGCAGACACAGTAACAACGACAAATAGGATCAGCACCCAGAATGCACTACATGTAAACCATAAAATCCTGCAAAGCAGGTGGTGTAACAGTCGACAGATCAGAAAACGGAGGCCAAAAAGTTTGCCCAAAGTCCCAATAAACTCACAGTGAAATCAGATTAAACTCAGCTATGAAGCCTATGTTTTTTCAACAATGTCAGATGGCTCTTTTTTAATGAAAATATAATTATCAGCATAATAAATCTAAAGCAGAGCAAAAACAAAGTGCCCAAAAGACATGTAGAAAGTAGGTAGCTTTCTCTCTTTTTTTTCCTAGGCAGAACTTGGTGAAAAGAAAAACTTAAAACACAATATAAAGTGTAGTTCTAACTTTCCTGGACATCACTTGACACTGAATATTTACACTTAACGCTGATTATTGTGAGTGTTAAGTACTTCAAAATTAAATTATTCCTAGGAATAAATTGTAGCACGTGACTGTATCTAAATAAAATGACTATAATCATTATTTTCTGCAATTTGTAGCAGTTTCACACTTAAATGTAATGACTGAATTCTAAAATGCTGGATGTGAAAAACGTCTCCGTGGAGTTAAAAGTAAATGAAATCAAACCCTAAGACCCTAAGCACCTGGCTTCCCTCCAAGTGACCTTCTACCCTTAAACATACAGATCCTTTTCAGAAACTGCCAACGTTTTAACCTTGTCTTGCCCTTAAAAAAAACGTCTTATTTCTGCCGAGCCGGTAACACACTGGGGCAGTGTTCTAGGACTTCTACTGTTTCCTAGAAGCGGCCTCGCTGTAAAGACTAGTGAGACACACAGGAAAGGCACTGGAGTTCGAGAGTGACTGGCGACAGGCGGCAATACCTGAGCAGCTGCCTGTGGCAGGAGGGTCTGGCCGTCCCCGCTCTGTGCCCCGGCCACTGACTGGCCCATGAAGGGGAACCTGTAGAAAGAATAACTGAGCATCAAAGAAATGTCTGCAACTAACGTCATCTTTACATCCTGAACTGTTTTCTCTTCCAGGGAAGGGGCAGTAATAGCAATGTGTCTCTTGTCAAAAACACGGACTCAGGCCCTCTATTTTTCTGCCCCAACCTACTACACGACAGAGAAGGCAATGGCACCCCACTCCAGTACTCTTGCCTGGAGAATCCCATGGACTGAGGAGCCTGGTGGGCTGCAGGCCATGGGGTCGCTAAGAGTCAGGCATGACTGAGCGACTTCACTATCACTTTTCACTTTCATGCATTGGAGACGGAAATGGCAACCCACTCCAGTGTTCTTGCCTGGAGAATTCCAGGGATGGGGGAGCCTGGTGGGCTGCGGTCTACGGGGTCGCACAGAGCCGGACACGGCTGAAGTGACTTAGCAGCAGCAGCAGCTACTACATGACTCTGTGGAATGTGAATGCTTCCTACTCGTTTTGCCTCTGATGAAAGGGAAGCTCCAGAGAGATTAACTTCCCCGCAGTGCCTAGTGTGGCTGCAGCGCCTGTGAGGCTCTTCCAGGGTCCACTCGGTTATGCGCCTCATTACACATTAAAATTCATTCAAATCTTTTAGAAAATAATGAAGGCATAGTTTTCTTAGAATTTACACAATCAAACTGTATATTCTGATCTTTATATAAAACAAAAGATGTATCTCAATTAAGAACCTTCATATATCCTTATGTCTAAAGGTTAGAGCAAATCAAACACTGGTCACTGACTAAGAAAAAGTCTATATGGTTACAGATATCTGGCAAAATGTTACTTATTCTAGTTAAAAGCTTCAGAAACATTGCTGCTTTGAATGAAAACACTGCATCTACAGTTACCAAATGCTTCAGTGTGTATCTTTCAAATTATTTATCGAACATTATAATTAATGTCTAAGTAGATAATTATGTCTAACATTATAATTAACGTCTAATCAGAATTTGGAACATATGCTTTTTAATTTTTTACTCAGCTTTTTGACTCATCGGTTGCCCCCTGGCCCCACTACAGCCTGGTGTGGAACGGTCTCTCAGTCCACAGAGCGCTCACTGTCCATCACCCTCAGTCAGTTTCCGCCACGACATGAAGGAGGGATCACCGTCTCCACCTCTCCAAAAACCTCAGCAGAAGCACTAACAACTCACCGGCTGACTAACACATCAGTGCGTCTAAGTGGTAGAGACTTAATGCTGAAGGAGCAGGGGTTCCAACTCTCAGGTCTGTATTTTAAAGTGCAGAATTAAATTTACCATTTCCTTCTATTTTGACTACAGGCAGCAAACTACAGTATTATCAACAGTACTGTGACTTTTCAAAAACAGAACTTGTTACTTTCATGGCAAAAGTTGTTGCACAAACCCAACTGGTCATTTAGGTTCATCACATCATTCTTTTGAAGTTATGGTAGCTATTAGACCTATTGCCAAATTTACTCATGCATTAGAGAAGCACACATACTGTAACTTTTACATTTAAATAACTGTATTTCAAACATAATTGATCTCCTCTGTAATATTATGTTTTTGGTTTGGCATTAAAATATTCTGAGGAGTTCAAAGGCTTTACTGGAATGTCAGAAAGTCCACGACATAAAAAAGTTAAGAACCCTCATGACAGAGAAACAGTGCTCACAGACGCTGAGCACGCAAGTCATCACAGTCTCTTCTTTGATCTCAACAATGCTTCTCAACCATTTCCAAAGTATCCAACAAAGCACCTTTGAAGAACTGTGTTTAAATTCATGTAGACTTCATATTCAATTTCGCGATCACCCACACTCAACAAGCAATTAGGCTAAATTGAGGCTCTATGCCTACTCTATGGACAAAGGTTCTCAAACAGCAATATACAAAAGAATCACCCATGGTGTTCGCTAAAGCTACAAGCACCATCTCCAGATACTCTGATTCAGTATGTCTACGGTTGAGTGAAGAAACCTTAAAGGAATTTTAAGTAAAGGAATTTTTAAAAAAGCTACCACATAATTCTGATGATGGTCCATGATAAGAACTTAAGAAACCCTTAGGGGGTGTAAATAATTTCAGAAATTTAGAGAGTCGAATAACTCATCATCTTCTCTGATGTATAATTTTTGCATTTTTTCCTATTAACAGTGAAAAGGCTTATAAAGTTTCAAAGTGCTAACTCTCATACGTCCTCTGATGGAATAAAAAACCTTCAGACTAACATGCTATCTTCTGTTCTCAGCACAGAACAGTTTAATGTCTGTTCTCCTGCTCACCCTCGCCTACTCAGGATGAAGCATCTCTGTCCCAAGCAGTGTTTAGGTCAGCGCTACCTACTCCAAAGCACTTACACGAGCGTGTATTAACTATGCTGAATCTCCTGCTTAGTCAAGTCACTCTTGCAAACCACTCTGTGATGCATTATTATGTTTACCCTGCAATGAATGAAAACTCAGTCTTTACATTCGTACAGCATTCTGCTTTTGATTATATGCAGCTGACATCACAACCAATTGAAATAACTACCGTTCATTCCTAGAATACAAGTTTTGCATCACTATATGCTCCTTCTAGTAGCTAGCAGTGCTTCTGTGCGCTTCTGATGCACAGCAAGCATGAGAAGCATCGTTACCCACCTGTTCATAACCATCGGCGGCATGCCCATGTTGTTTTGAGCCATTACTTTATTTATGCCCTTAAGGGCCACCATTTTGGCTTTCATTATAGGGTCTGTAATTGCATCAAAATCTAAAGAAGAAACATATTTTAAAGTTACTCATTTCACAGTACTTGGTTCAAGTGACACTAAGAAGAAACGTAACTATCACAAACATTACATAACTTAGACTCTTATTCCTTGTTATTTACTAATCACCATTATAGGTCTCTATAATAGGTAAAGAATTATGAGAACCTCATCCTGAATTTACTCCCATCTAAGTGATCAACACATTTAATACCTTAGTCCTGCAAAAATCCAAATAAGGTATCTGCCAAATACTAAGGGAAATGACAGCAGTAACCTAAAGTGATGCACTTCTATTTATCTCAACTTCCACAAGGCTCAGCAGAACGTTCCACCATGATGAGAATCTGCATTTATTACAAATACTAAGGAATTTTTGCTAAATTGGTTATTACTCAAGAGAAAAATGTATCAAGTTCCGATAAGGATAGGCTAAGGGAAAAGACATCTTTGCATATAGAAATAGGCTAAAATAACAGAACTGGTAATGAATGTAGGACAGAAGGTCAATTTTATTGTTTAGAAAAAGAAGCATTCAAAAAAAGGAAGGATTCCTTGGACATTCTCTTAGAGGCACTCAGGCATTTTTATTAGTGCATTGCTGTTTTTTTTGGGGGGCGGGGGAACATTCCCTCAAATTAGTAAGCTACTAAAATAAGTTAGAGAGCTTTATATGACTAAAAAAACTGCCAAGCATCATTGTACAAGTGAGAAGTTTACTCCCAGCATAATTTCTTTAAATCCACCTTTCAATAACTCTGAAAGTACCTGGCAATAATGAAAATACATAGAAGGAAGGAACCAAAAATGATTTATTTCTATTAAGTCATCCCATAAAAAATAGAATTGAGAACGTCTGAAACTCCAAGAGTTTAATTTCTTGATTTACTGTGGAGGAATCTTGAAACTCTTACTCAGTTTCATCTCAAAGCTGAAGAAGGAACAGAAATACAACCCTCAGTACTCTAGGCCACATGTAATTTTAACACAGAAAAAAGCTTGTAAGCATACCACATTCCACCCAAAGCCCACGGTAATTATTTTTGAAACTCAAGAGGAACTCCTACCGATATTAGGGAAGAAGGGCTCAGATCGCTGGCGGATCATGGCTTGCATCTGTCTCTGCTGCTGCTGTTCTTGTCTCTCTTGATCCAAAAGATCCTGCAGCAGTAGAGGCTGCTCCTCCAGAAGGAGGGGCCTCTCTCTGCTCTGCTGGGCTAACGTCTGAGGAATCATTAGCTGCTGGGCTCCAGACATGCCACTGGTCCCAGGCTGACTCGTCAGGGGCACAGGCTGACTGGCAGGTTTGCCTGTCCCAAAACTGTGGTTTACTGGCGGCTGACCCTGAATGAAGCCTGGATTTACCTGCACACCCTGAGGGAAAGCATGGTTTAGTCGAGGGACTACTGCCACGTTAGAGTTCAAGGTATTATCCAAAACATGACCAGGCGGTGTCATCAGAGGGGGAGGCAAACTTGACACGTGGCCGGACGGGGAGGCTGGCAGAGTTGGTGCTGGAGATGCCAACGGCCTCATGTCTGCAGGGTCAGGTTTCTCGTTAGCAAGCAGACTTGAGAGAACGGGAGTTGGCCCAGGCATGCTGCACGGGGTGGCAGCATCTTCGGCAGGCAGCTGAGTGGCCCCACGAGCCGCGCTCGCGTTGGAGCCGGTCGCTTCTTGCGTAGTCCTTTCCTCCAGCAGGTCTGCATCACAGGGCTGCACAGGAGCCTTGTCCCCATCGCTCCTGTCCAGAGGAGCAGAGGCTGGTGGGCAGGAAGGGTCAGCAGTATCTTTACTGTCCTCACTTTTCTCACTTTCACATTTGGCTTCCCCTTTAGAATTTGGAGACAGCACTTCTGTTTTTATCTCGCTGCTGACAGTGGATTTTTTCCAAGCAGAAGGTTTATCAGAAGGAACCACACTTTTGTTGTCTTGCTCCTTTTTTTCAGGTTCAACAGATACACACTTATTATCTAACTTATCATCAATTGGGACATTGAGGTCCAGTTCCTCGTTGAACATGTTCTTCTTGTCTTCCAGGTCAAGTTCCGGGTCTGTATAAGCGATGATATCGAACTCCCCCGACCGTAATAGGTCGTCCAGGTTGGGGTCGTTAGTTTCTAAATTCCCCAGAGTATCCAACTCATCCCCTTTGCCATCTTCTGTATCCAGGTTTAAATTTTCAAGATCTTCGTCATCTAAGTCTTTGACTTCAACCCCTTCAAGGTCTTTAACATCGAGTTCTTTGACAGACGGGTCATCAGAATCAAGCTTTTCTTCGAGACCATCAGAAGACTGGGTGGTTATCTGTAAATTTTCAGATGTTGTTTCAGCTGGCACAGAGGCTGACAAAGGGGCCTCTGAGAACTCACCACCCAAGGGGTGACTCAGAGACCTCATGACCGTAGCAGACGAGTGGACAGCATGGCTCTGCTCCTGCTGAGATGGCGGCACTTGTTCCAAATTTGGGTGCACGGGCAGCTGATGAGGGAGACCTTGGGAGGGCCGTCTCATGGGGTCTGGGTGTCTGGGGCCTGGGAAGTCCGGCCGGGGAATGAAGCTTCCATGGCGGGGATGGGAGGGTGCCTCGATGATGTTGCCAGGAGCAGCAGGGAAGGGCAGTCGGGGCCTCCCGTCCGGGGCCCGGTGCCTCAGCTCAATGAAGGCCTGGCCCAGTATGTTATGCTGCTGAACCGGCAGGCTCTGTGCTGGAAAATGTGCAGGAAGTCCACCAGGATTATTCATTGGTGAGTTATTTAAAGGCCTGGGCATATCTACAGATAGAGACCTTCTGAGCTGTGGAGAAACTCCAGATCCTTGCATTTGCTGAGGAGGTACAAGGAAGCGTTCCTGACCTGACAAAGTGCCATGACCACCGCCTGGAAATCCAAACCTAAAAGAAGAAATAAAGAACACAGATAGTTAACATAAAGTATTGTACTGAATTCAGAGGTAGGTTGATAAAAAGGAAAAGTTTTAGATTAAATACAGATAGGGCTCCCCTGGTGGCTCAGAGGGTAAAGAACCTGCCTGCAATGTGGGAGACCCGGGTTCGATCCCTGGGTTGGGAAGATCCTCTGGAGAAGGAAATGGCAACCCATTTCCTTCAGTACTTCAGTACTTTTGTACTTCTGCCAGGAAAATCCCATGGACACAGGAGCCTGGTGGGCTGTAGTCCATGAGATCACAAAGAGTCAGACAGGACTGAGTAAGCACACAAAATGTTGCCAAATGTAATGACTTAGTAAAAACAAAATTATCACCATTAGAAAGTATTTATAAAGAATCTATATGAACATAAATTTTTGCCACATACTCTACAGTAAATACCATACCTGAGCTCCGATGACATCTAACAGAGATCATAAACAAAGACAAAGGGAAACAAACAAGCAGATGGAATCAGCTGTTTACAAATCAGCATATACTACTGGAGTTGCAAAGAAGGCTATGATATGGAGGAAGCTGATTTAGGGGGACGCTTGAAGGAGGTCTAATGAATACCGAAGACTTGCAGGTCTACGCACTTAAGAAAACAAAGGCACAATGACTGGACAGATTAACCTATTTGCTCAAAGAATGAGAACCAGGGGTCGTAGGACAAGAACGACAGGCATGATCTGTCAAGACTCAGTAAATGAATGAATTACAGAAAAAATTTATATTGTACCTCACCCCTACAAAGAAGGAAAGGCAACTTGCAAACAATTATGGGTTTTCCAGGTGGTGCCAGTGGCAAAGAACACACCTGTCAATGCAGAAGACTTAATAAGAGACACTGGTTCCAACCCTGGGTGGGGAAGGTCCCCTGGAGGAGGGTATGGCAACCCACTCCAGTATTCTTGCCTGGAGAATCCCCATGGACAGAGGAGCCTGGCGGGCCACAGTCCACAGGATCATGAGGACTGAAGCAACTTAACACATACAAATAAATATAAACAGAGTAACAAGCATAAAATAAGAAGAAAAAAGAAAAATAAGGGGAAGACTTTAATATCAAGGTAAGTATTAGACTAAAAAATATACCTGATAAAATGAAAAGCATATGTTAAAGAAATGCCTCCTTATTACAGCTCAGGCCCACATTTGGCTCTGACCATTCTACTAGTCATTTCAAAAGAGAAAACCACTAATTTTACAACCCTATTTCATCATGAGAAGTTCCTACAGGAAAACATCCTTTCTATTTGGAAATTTCCACAAATATTTACAGTCTAAATTAAAATTAAAAATCTAAGAAGAAAATAATTCATATCACATATTTGACTGAATATGGCAGTAACACATCAGAGGTTTGATTAGTATGATAAACAATATCATTGTGGCTGTACTGGAATGCTAGTACAGTCAATATTTAATAACGAAGGGAATGTTTTTAGTCTGTAGAGTACTTAGAGGTTTATCAGAAAAATCTACGACCTCTCATTAGTGGAAAATAACATTGATTTTATCTCAAAGGAATCAAGAAGTAAAACCGAGCAAGGAGGTCTTGATTAAGAGTCATATCAAAGAATATATGAATATACAAAACACCAAATCACGCTGCTGTACACCTGAAACTAACAGAACATTGCAAATTAACCACACTTCAATTAAAAAAGAGTAAAAAGAAGTCCTTTCAGTTGGGCATCCCCTTCTGTTGGCAGTTTACTCTGGCGTGAAATGAAAAGCCTTACCTGAATCCATGCGGCCTCATGCCCAAGCCGCTGACATCAGGGGGATAGACTCCGCGGGCCTCCTTCGGGAAGACGGTGTATCGAGGGCCCAGAGGAGGGGCCATGGGGGACCTGATGCTCCCAGGGTAGGGGGGCGGGGGCCGGGCAAACGCCTGGCCGACGCCCTCCGGCTGCCAGTGTGGCGGGGGCCCCGGGTGGGGCACCGCTCCTGGGTCCTGGGTCCCCTTCTCCTGCCGACTGGCCATCTTCTTCTGCTGCTGCTGCTGGAGGATGATCTCACGGAGCTTCTGTCGCTGGACGGAGGGAAACGCAAGGTGACTGGGACTTCTGCTGACCCGTGCCTTTTTCAGCTTCAATGATTCTAATACTCCACTATGGTACTGTTTGAATCTTAGTACTTCAGAGTATAATAAAACACGAGTTAACACTTAAATAGCCAGTAGGTTGTAAAAAATAAACATGATTTGGGTCCTTTCCTTTGCCTTATAACCACCACAAAACTGAAGCTTTCATATTTAAGAATTTCCCTACAAACTCATGAAGACTGAAATTAGATAACAAGAATCGGTCCAATTCACTGGTGTTGATTCTACCAATTTCACTTTTCTTCTCTGCAGTATGAAAAATTCCACTGAAAAGATCTGCTTTGTATACAAGTCGCTCGATAAAACAGTTTTCTCAAATAATACATTTAAGACAACTAAGAAGGTTCAAGTTGTTTACCTGTCTCAATTTCTCTGTATCAGCCTGGGACATGTTGACAGTGCTCTGTGTGTCGGTGACCCCTGAGGTGGGTACGGGTCCGGGAAGCTGGGAGACGCTGGAGAACTGCTGGCCTTGCGGAGTCATGGGTGTGTTGGAAGGTGCCCCAAAGCTCCCCTCAGACCCAGGCCGTGGCTGATCAGCAACATCATGGGCAACCTGACTTGTTCCAAACGCGTCAGGCTGCGGTCTCGGAGTCATGGGAGGCTGATCGTAGGGGTCACGGGGAGCAGATGGGGAAACGTGGCTAAAAGCGTCTGAAAGACCAGGACCAGGCGGCCTGGGAGTCTGGGAACAAGCATCAGGCGGCCTCACCAGAGGGCCAGGTAAGGCTGCTCCTCGATTATGTGCTTGCAGGAAAGGATCCTGGTTTGGCATGAGGGCCGGTCTTGTCGAGGACCTAGTAAAACCCTCTGAAATCCTTGGCCGTGGTGCTGCTGGTGTTTGCGAGTAAGGAACAGACATTCCAGGTCTTGGGGTTCCAGGAGGATGAGCATATGGGTCAGGATGCCTCTGACTGGCTGCCGATGTAGCAAACAAGTCTGCTTGTGCAGACGGCCGTGGGGTGGGCGGCTGCTGACTATATGGATCCATCGTGGTGGGCCGGGGAGTTCCAGGAGGTTGAGAATACGGGTCTGGATTGGAGCGAGACGTTCCTGGGGGCTGGGAATAGGAATCTACAACAGGTCGTGGAGTTCCTGGAGGCTGGGAATAGGGGTCCTGAGATGTTGGCCTTGATATGGGTCCAGGCTGGGAAAAAGCCCTCGAGGGATGGGAGAAAGATTCATTCATTGCTGGATGAGGGGTGAGGGGAGGCTGGCTATAGGGATCACTGGACTGGTTATGAGAAAAGCTGTCTACAGGTCGTGGTGTCAACGTGGGCCTTTCATAAGGGTCGATGGACAATCGCCTTGGTGCCTGGGACACTGGCCCGTAAGGATCCTGGGAGGGAGGAGGGGGCTGCATCGGAGCTTTAAAAGGGCCGGGAGCACCGTCGAGAGGAGCAGGTGTCAACAAGGGTCGAGCATACGGGTCAGGGATCCGCTGTCTCTGAAATGCATCTGCCCGAGGAGATGGTTTGGGGAAGTGGTCACTGGTGCCAGGGGCGAGAGGGCCTTGTGAGGTCTGGTCAGAAAGGGCTGGAGACCGGGGCAGGCCGAGGGGCTTGGGAAATGGCTCTGTCAGCACAGGCCGAGGGGTGTCTGGAGGCTTTGCGTAGGGGTCACTGCCGGCGGCGCACACCTCTCGGACCGGCGATGGCCGATTGGCCGCGGCCTCACCCATCTGAGGCAGCCTGGAGGCCGACGGCAGCGGCCCACAGCTCTCTGCCAGTGTGGCATTTCTTCTGGGAAAGCCGTGGCCCCCAGGATGCGGCCGTGGGGTACCCACCATTTTCGCGTAAGGGTCCATTGGAGACGGTGGTCGAGAGTTGGACGATCCAGGGGCAAACACCTGTGGGGATGGGGGCTGAGAAGGCTGAGCCTGAGACAGACTCTCCTGCAGGGACAGGCGCGAGGGCACGGGGGGAGGCGGGGGAGCTTGCGGCTTCACAAACACATCATCTGAGGGGGCGGGGGCGGGGGTGCTGGGCAGTGGCTTTGGAAACAGGTCCTTGTGGAATGACTGGGCAGGAGACAGACTTCCACTGCCGGCCTGCGGGGTCAGGGGGCTCTGGATCCCACTACTGGGCGTGTCTGAGCCGGACTGGCCCATCGCAGGCTGAGAGCCGAGCTGCTGCTGCTGCTGCTGCTGCTGCTGCTGCTGCTGCTGCTGCTGCTGCTGCTGCTGCTGCTCGCTCTTCACCTGCTCCAGCTTCTGCGTGGCTTCGATCTTAGCCTGCTGCTTGCTTTTCTGACGCATTTGCTGTTTAAACACGAAAACAAGCCTATGTTTAAGGAAGAATATAGTCCCCCGTGGGGTGAGGTGGGGCAACAGAAAATGTGTCTGTTGTCATCAGTTTCCAGATTGCTCCTGTATTAAATTATAAATTCCTAGAGGGGAGACAGTTATTCACCAGAGCATACCTAATGTCCACAGAAGTATATTGTTTATAATATTTACTATAACTTCCCAAAGTCAACATAAATGTATTCTACTGAAAAAAGGAAAGCCTATTTTTAATGATTTTTATATTCTAGAAAGAACTGTATCTAAAATGATGACATAAATAGCTCTTTTCTCAAAGACCAAAAAAACCAACTTAAAAAGTCAATTCTTAAAAATAAACCCAAAAGACACACACCTGTCTGAACTTCCATTCCTGTTCATGTTCGGATTCTCTTTGCTTTAGTGGATCTTTAAAAAGATCTGAATCGATGCGAGAGCTGGGATCGATGCTGTCTTGCTGTTGCTGCCTTTTCATGGAATCATTTGACATCTGTACTTTATTAATGCGTAAAGCAGCTCTGTTATCTCTGGCTTTTTGCTTTGAAAAAAGGAGAAGATGATTATCTCCCAGTATATGTTAAAATTAGAAAAACTATGACAAACTTTATCATACCAAAGCAAGAAAATGTCAGGTTAAATAGTTGAAATATTATCCTTGAGAACTTACAGCCTCTTACATGAAAAGATCAGACGCTACCCCAACTCCCCCATCTTATAAGGCATGTTCCCACTGAAGACTTGTTTCCATCTCTCTATTTGAACAAGGGTACAGAACCCAGGTGTAAATCTAACATTTTTCATTCCTAATTCTGGTAACAAACTCCTCAAAAATGAAAAGATTAATACCTCTCTAAATTTACAGAAAAGGAGAATACTAAGTCAATTCTCCAAATCCAAAATCAGGAATTTGAAGCTTAACATTAAAAAATAAATAAAAAACCCACCACTGAGAAACATTAAAAATACCCTGCCATTACCTCTGCCAGTCAAGGGAAAACATAACAAAGAATCATCAACACATCGCCCCAAAACAGCAATGGTTTGCCTTCTCCAAGCAGTCAGCATCACTGGCAATACATAAACTGAAGACCAGAGCACAAAGTAGCTGCGTGTTTTTTCACAACAATAATGCAGATTTAAAATGCTTGAAAATGAAAGCAAAGATTTGGATCCAGTTGACAATCTTAACTTGGCTCTTCGGGAGAAAATAATTAACCATCTGAATGGTGAATCTTATAAAACACCCTAAAAATTCTAAAAGTTCTAAAACCTTTTAGAACTAACACCCCAAAAAGATGTCCTTTTCATTATAGGGGATTGGAACGGAAAAGTAGGAAGTCAAGAAACACCTGGAGTAACAGGCAACTTTGGCCTTGGAATATGGAATGAAGCAGGGCAAAGGCTAACAGAATTTTGCCAAGAGAATGCACTGGTCATAGGAAACACCCTCTTCCAACAACACAAGAGAAGACTCTACACATGGACATCACCAGATGGTCAACACTGAAATGAGACTGATTATATTCTTTGCAGCCAAAGATGGAGAAGCTCTATACAGTCAACAAAAACAAGACCAGGAGCTGACTATGGCTCAGATCATGAACTCCTTATTGCCAAATTCAGACTGAAATTGAAAAAAGTAGTGAAAACCACTAGACCATTCAGGTATGACCTAAATCAAATCCCTTATGATTATACAGTAGAAGTGAGAAATAGATTTAAGGGCCCAGATCTGACAGATAGAGTGCCTGATGAACTATGGAATGAGGTTCGTGACGTACAGGAGATAGGGATCAAGACCATCCCCATGGAAAAGAAATGCAAGAAAGCAAAATGGCTGTCTGGGGAGGCCTTACAAATAGCTGTGAAGAGAAGAGAAGCAAAAAGCAAAGGAGAAAAGGAAAGATATATGCATCTGAATGCAGAGTTCCAAGAACAGCAAGAAGTGATAATAAAGCCTTCCTCAGCAATCAATGCAAAGAAATAGAGGCAAACAACAGAATGGGAAAGACTAGAGATCTCGTCAAGAAAATTAGAGATACCAAGGGAACATTTCATGCAAAGATGGGCTCGATAAAGGACAGAAATGGTCTGGACCTAACAGAAGCAGAAGAGATTAAGAAGAGCTGGCAAGAATACACAGAAGAACTGTACAAAAAAGATCTTCACGACCCAGATAATCACGATGGTGTGATCACTCACCTAGAGCCAGACATCCTGGAATGTGAAGTCAAGTGGGCCTTAGAAAGCATCACTACGAACAAAGCTAGTGGAGGTGATGGAATTCCAGTTGAGCTATTTCAAATCCTGAAAGATGATGCTGTCAAAGTGCTGCACTCAATATGCCAGCAAATTTCGAAAACTCAGCAGTGGCCATGGGACTGGAAAAGGTCAGTTTTCATTCCAATCCAAAAGAAAGGCAATGCCAAAGAACGCTCAAACTACCGCACGATTGCACTCATCTCACACGCTAGTAAAGTAATGCTCAAAATACTCCAAGCCAGGCTTCAGCAATACGTGAACCATGAACTTCCAGCTGTTCAAGGTGGTTTTAGAAAAGGCAGAGGAACCAGAGATCAAATTGCCAACATCCGCTGGATCATCAGGAAAGGAAGAGTTCCAGGAAAACATCTATTTCTGCTTTACTGACTATGCCAAAGCCTTTGACTGTGTGGATCACAATAAACTGTGGAAAATTCTGAAAGAGATGGGAATACCAGACCACCTGACCTGCCTCTTGAGAAACCTATATGCAGGTCAGGAAGCAACAGTTAGAACTGGACATGGAACAACAAACTGGTTCCAAATAGGAAAAGGAGTACATTAAGGCTGTCTATTGTCACCCTGCTTATTTAACTTCTATGCAGAGTACATCATGAGAAACGCTGGGCTGGAAGAAGCACAAGCTGGAATCAAGACTGCCGGGAGAAATATCAACAACCTCAGATATGCAGATGACACCACCCTTATGGCAGAAAGTGAAGAGGAACTAAGGAGCCTCTTGATGAAAGTGAAAGAGGAGAGTGAAGAAGTTGGCTTAAAGCTCAACATTCAGAACACTAAGATCATGGCATCTGGTCCCATCACTTCATGGGAAATAGATGGGGAAACAGTGGAAACAGTGGCAGACTTTATCTTTTTGGGCTCCAAAATCACTGCCGATGCTGATTGCAGCCATGAAATTAAAAGATGCTTACTCCTTGGAAGAAAAGTTATGACCAACCTAGATAGCATATTAAAAAGCAGAGACATTACTTTGCCAACATAGGTCCGTCTAGTCAAGGCTATGGTTTTTCCTGTGGTCATGTATGGATGTGAGAGTTGGACTGTGAAGAAGGCTGAGTGCCGAAGAATTGATGCTTTTGAACTGTGGTGTTGGAGAAGACTCTTCAGAGGCCCTTGGACTGCAAGAAGATCCAGCCAGTCCATTCTAAGGGAGATCAGCCCTGGGTGTTCTTTGGAAGGAATGATGCTAAAGCTGAAACTCCAGTACTTTGGCCACCTCATGCGAAGAGTTCACTCATTGGAAAAGACTCTGATGCTGGGAGGGATAGGGGGCAGGAGGAGAAGGGGACGACAGAGGATGAGATGTCTGGATAGCATCACCGACTTGATGGACGTGAGTCTGAGTGAACTCCGGGAATTGGTGATGGACAGGGAGGCCTGGCGTGCTGCAATTCATGGGGTCGCAAAGAGTTGGACACGACTGAGCTGACCCGAACTGACTGAGTAATTCTTGGCAAAGTCCATATTTCAAAAACTCCTTCAACGTGTCCAGATATGTCTGTTTTTAAGATACACAAAGATTCCCTACTAAACTTCATACAAAAAGGGCTTATTGTGGAAATAACTGTGGCACATTAATGCCGTTGCAAAATTTAGTACTTTTTTGAAGAGATAAAGCAATTTAAGTGAAATGAATTAACCGTGCTCTCAGAATAAGTGACTTCAAGCTTCAACATGCTGGTTCTGTTCACCAGCTTGTGAAAATGTCACCCTCTATTTTAAGACATCATGAGTGAGGAAATCACTATAAAACAAAGCTGGGTATTAGTTGTACAAGTATTCAACATAGGTTTTTTCTGCAATGGAAAATTTTTTTTATTAAACTAAGACAATGAGAGTAAGGTTCAGGTATTGTGTTTAAGGATATAACACACAGCAGCTCTATAAATACCACATATGGTGCTCTCTCCTGTGAGCTTGCTTTTCTCCACAACTTGGCAATTTGCTTCACTCTAGTCGTCCAATCTGCAACGAAAGCACACAGCATACACTTACACAGCCACAATAGTGACGCGTCTTAAAGCAGTTGGTAAACGGCTAACGGTCACATCTGTCTTGTCCTTATTTTCTTCAGTGAATACTCCTGTATTTAGTTCTCTGTACACTACTGAGTTCCTGGTACACAATAGGGTTAAACATGTCTCTGAATGCAGTACAACCTCACTAAGAATCTCACCTGCAGAGTTACATCAAAGTTCTAAGCAGCCAAGATAAAGTTAAGCCAGACATAATAAATTCCTTCAACTATGTAAGATGCTAACGGAACCAAAGCTAAAAGTTTTGGAAAACATCTATACATAAGACAAGTCTATCACGTTGACCAAAAGGAAGTAACCAGTATTAAAAATAAGCATCAGTATTTGCTTACACACTGACAGGAGAAAGCAGTGATTTCAGCCTGTGTCAGGACAGGTTGAAACCGAAACTGAAGTTTGGGTGCGATCAACAGTCAGCAACACATGTACAAACGGTCCTGTCCATATTTAGAAAGAGAGAGCTTCAACAAAGCCAGTGACAAAGGCAGTCAGCTGAGAGGCCAACAGGCGTAACATGATATTTCATGATTTCTAGAATCGCACAGTACATCTAATTACAGAAAATTACTTTTTAAAAAGAAATCCTATAGCGTCAATCTAAGGACAATTTATACTGACGTTATAAGTGACTTAACAGACCTTTCTAAGCAGGAAAAGGAAGTGTGATTAAAAAAAAAAAAAACTTGAAAAACGTGTATATTGGTTTAACATTAAACCATTGATTTATCAGCATTAAACCACTGATTTCTATTGTTAGATAAGGTAGCATTTATTTCTATACATGATGAATAAAGTACTACAAGGCGTCCAAAGCAAAAAAGCACATAAAAGACAGGGATCATCCATAAGAAAATCCACTTCTAGGTACCCTTCTAGTAATTTAAAAGCACCGTTATGTTGACAGCTGGGAAACATTTCAAGACAGAGCTTAAATGTCCTTTTCAAATCCTGGTTTGTCTTGCAACATTAACTCAAGATAATAAATCAGCATTTGCTTACAAATATTCTGTCAGTGACATTTCGTTAATCCAAATGTTTCATTCTCCAGTTAATAAGAATGTTCAAAAAAATGGTAACACTGCACCATCTGCTTTTTTCAAACAGGTTGGACAGTTGGGGAGAAGGGGAAATAATGAGTTAGTTTCCATGTGAGTAACACTTAGAACTGGGTCTAATTTAGCCTAACTTAATACTTCTGATTAGATAATAAGTTTCTAGTCTAGGAAATTTTCTTTTTTTAGAACTATGCGTGTAACACAATACTGACTTCCACGTATTTAAGAAGACTGCTAAGAGCTACAGTCATTTCATTAACTGAAATTAACTCTGAGGAAATAGAAGATGGGTACAGGGCTTAGGACGAAGAAAACGCAAAAGATGTCTCTAGGCATCTAGGGAACCTTCACGTTGCACAGTCACGCTAGGTAAGAACTGATGGTGATACCAGGCCCTCTAGTGTAGGGAAGCAAAAGCCCAAGAGCCTGTCAGCACACGTGTGGGAAAGCCAGTCAAATGGAAAGCTGTGACGTATCCATGACTTACCCGGGAACTCTTCCCTCAGGTTGGGGAAGTTGACGTTCGTGTAGAGAACCGGAGCTACGGTCGCCATCTCACCCAGGGCCTCCTCCTTCTCCCACTTGAGAGTGCTCCTCTGGGCATTCGACATCGTGTCACTCTCTCCCTCCACAGGGGGCGCCGACGATGCCCATGAGTTGGCAGGGTCACCAGCCAATGGATTAAATGCCGGATTTTTATCCCTGCCAAATGATAAACAACTTTACTTCATCAATACAGAAGAGCTTTCTAAGTACTATGGTCAAGTACACTTTCATTAAACCCACAGCTACAATGTTTGATGGGTTTCAGCAAAGATCACCATGATTTTAAGACACTAACACTTGTCACAGTAAGTCAGACTGATAAACACCTATATAACAGAAATGATTTATGTTTCCATATAAAGTCAAGGCTTTTAAATACCTGGTATCAGCATAGGGGGATTGTGCTACGGCAGAGAAAGTTCCCAGTCCACTTCCGGGAGGTAAAGCATTGTGCGGGAGGTGAGGACTGGGTCCAATGAGGCCGTTCATGAGTGGCATCCGTGAAAAGACATCTTCGAAGAAGAAAGCATATTATTCAAAAATAATTTAAAAGTAGCAGAAATATTTCTCAATAAAAATCTGTAATACTACTCAAAGTAGAATTTCCCCCCAATATTATACTGCAAAATATTGCTTAAAGAGTGACTTTTGGCTATAAAATTTTGAAATATTTCTCTATAATTCTGTTTACTTCATCATGGTATGATGGGAGTAGCATGTGTTTTGGAGTCTGATGTCCTAGGCTTGACTCTTCATTCTGCTACTTGTGAGAAGCAGAATCAATCACTCTTTCTATAAAATGAAGGTATTCTGTGATATATGTAACTGGCATACTGTACGTGCAGTTTTCAGCACAGTGCCTACTACGCAGTAAGTATCCAGCACACATGAGCTCTAAGAAAAAAAGTCAATCTCAAGAAATGACAGTTAGGTTTTATCAAATCCTCTTCTTCACTCAAAATTTATGAACAGATATTCCATATACAAATAAAAATCCCACCTATTATTCTTAAATTGGCACTTTTTCTCTAAAGTAGTTGGGAACAAGCAATATTGCACCTACCATGATAAATTAGATGATTGCTGTTAAAAATATGTAATTTTTTTTTAACCTAATTTTCACTACTTGGGAGTTTCAGGCACCGAGACCCTTTTAACTTGCATTCCATCACCTTCATATCTTCTTTCCTCAGAGACATAAGGCAAACCATAATAAGACCACCTTGTGTTTCCCCAAACTCTGCACACAGAACTCCAACCCTTATTGTGATTATCTGTTTTCCTAAACTATTTGGTAGTAAGTCAACTGTCCTTAGCCAAGCAATTTTCCAGCCAAAAAAAAAAAAAAGCACACACACAAAACACCTTTTTGGGGTGTATCTTCAAAAATCCCTTCCATAAACTTACAGTGGTAATCATTCATGATCTAAGGTAAACTGTTTGCTATATACTTGAAACTATAGACAGCTCTATGTCAATTATCTCCCAATAAAACTGGAAGAGGGGGAGAAAATGCCTCCAACTTTAGAGACACACTTTCAAGTAATAAATACATGGCCTCTACTGATAACTGTAACACTTAGAACAGCACTGAAGATCCATACCTGTATCACCAGTGAGTTATGCAAACAAAAATCAGTCATGAGGTTAGCACGACGACAGGGCACTCCTAACCTGATCACTTGCCAAATGGTTAGAAAGAAGAATAACCACAAGTGCCTTGCCCACAACACGCTCTGCACCACAGAATGTCCGGTCAGCTAAACCTGATCCTCCATTACAACTCTCAAGCTCCTGTCTGAGGACGCTGGGGCTGAACGTCCACAGATCTTCAGGGTCTGTCTCAGGGGCACTGGTCCTGGAAACACCCAACATCAGGTTAGGGCTCCTCCTGCAGAACGGCAGGGCGGCCCACTGGTTCGGGACTCCACAACAGCCAAGTGTCTGAGGACACTGAAATTCACTCCAAGATTAGATTTAAGGAGCAAGATTTCTGCATTCATTCCAAGTAGAATGCTACCTCTATTTTCATCTTAAGAGAAAAGGAGGTTCCACTAAGCAATGTATTTCACTGAAAAATATCAAGTGTCTTGCATGTAATTAGGCTAAACCAGAGCTCCCTTTCTGGCCCTGAGAACGGGAGCAGTCCCGTGGCACTCTACCAGCACTGACGACTGTGCCCGCAACACAATCGTACTGGAAGGTTATGTAACAACAATAGCTATTGCCTGTTAGCCTGGCCCTGTACTAAGGGCTTTACACGCATTAATTAACTCGCTGGTCCTCACACCAACTCCATGGAATGGGTTATTATGTGTAGTGACATTTATGCAAAAAAGAAAAAAGACCCAGAGAGATTAAACAGCCTGTTGTTGCTGTACACATAAATAAATGTAAAACATTTTTCCTTTATTATGATTTTAATTAGGAGGTGGTCTCCACCCGCTACCCCGTACCTCTCCAGTTTACCATTATCTGGTCATACTAGCATCTTTTTCAAAGCGTGGATAAGAACTGATTGAAAAGTTACTTCATGTAACCTCCATTTAAAGTGATTTCAAGTTACTCTCAGTCTTCCTGAAACTTCCCTTCTCCACTTTCTGACCTGTGTAACTGCCAGCACACCACGCTCTGCCATCCTCTCCACTCCTACCAGGCTGCTCCACTAAGGATCACGACAGCCTTGTCTGACCCAAGGGAACAACACACCACCTTTCTCTCTACTTGGCCTTACAGACTGTGTCACGAGCGTCACTGCTAAGACCCTTCCTCGCACTCAGGGTCTCCACCTCCGTTTTTCACTTTCATCCAACCCTCAAAAGAGGGAAAGAAAAGGAGCATGCAATTGTATACGAATATGAACCAGCTGTGAAGCATATAATTTATTACATTCACTTAAAAAGAGTTCAAGATTCTACATTCTACTGAAGTATATTCTCTTAAGAAATCTTACCCTTCTGATCACTAAACAGACAAGTCCTAAGCTTTTATCTACAGCTATGAACAACTGCAAATGCCTGTAAGTCAGAACAATGTATATGCACATTTCTAACAAAGTAAAAACGGCCTAAAAATAAGTTCATTACATCTCCACTTCTCTCCTCTACAACACACACACATTCTGTCTCTTTCTCCTTTGTTCCATGTTTCAAGTTTACAGCACGACTGATTATCTTCTAGGCCAGCCTGACATATATACAGTCCAGTTCAGTTTCTTTCCTTTCTCCTTACATCGTACACCCAATTGGTAGCACAATCCTACTTATGATAACATTGTTGTCTATCAAATCCATCTCCTCCTTTCAGTTACTACTGCAGATATATTCACATGGAACCCAATTTTTCATTCAGTCTCAACTGAAATAAACTCATTAATATACAACTCTTCCCATCCCAAATCCACTTCCAATATTAACACCAGAGCTACTTTGCCAAAACATGTGACTCATCAGATCATTTCACTGGTGTGAGGTCTCCAAAGGCCGGAGGAAAAAAGGCCAACTGCCAATGCCTAGCTGTCCAGACAAAATCTAGCCCCAGCGTCGCACTTTCTAATCTGGCCTCCTTAAACCGTCCCTTTTACCTCTCCTCCTTTGCTCTGGGACGGAGCAGAGCTGCCATTCCTAAATAGGCACATGTCTCCCTGCATGTGATCTGAAGATATCTTATCCTTAAGTTATTATTCTTTCAAACACAAATGTGGAAATCTCAGAGACTCTTACAGCTCTGCTTGAATTATGCTCACTATAATGGACATGAGTTTGAGCAAACTCTAGGAGATAGTGAAGGACAAGGAAGTCTGGCATGCTACAGTCCATGGGGTTGCAAAGAGACACAACTGAGCGACTGAACCACGGCAACAGTAACAGAAATGAGTTGTCTACCTGAAAGTCTACAATACTACAATTATAAACTCTGGTGGGTGGTCAGCCTTTGTCATCTCTGAGCTACACGTAAGCACCTAGCCAAAACCCACCTCCTCTCCAAGTAAACATCAACCTCCCTAATCCTCAGTATCTTATTAAACATGAGACTGCACACTGAAATGATTTAAACAATGATCATAAAACCTTTTTATAAAGGAATACATTTTTAACTGATTTGATTTTTGAAATACTTCTAGTTTCAGAAAACTTAGAGACAGTTGCTTTTATTTTTATATGCTACAAAGAGAAACACGGAAGAGTTCTTAATGATTAAGAAAGCATATGGGAACAATTATGTCAAGAAGCGCTTATGAATCTGTTTCATCCAAATGTAAATCACATTTGGTCTAGCAAACATCATGGTAAATTGATGTTTAGCGGCTAAAACTGGTAGAAACTAAAACATTTCAATTATGTGCCTTATAGAAATGTTCATGTATACACAAAATTTGTGGCCAAGGTAACATTAAATTATCTGCGCTTTTCAGCACTTACACAAATACAGTGTATGAAATAAAAGTATCATCATAAATCATTCAGTTCAGTATAGAATCACAAAGCAGTGACAACAGGATATAGAGAGAGGGCCCGATACTTAAATTATCAAGAATACAGTCTGAAGCAGTATCTCCTTATCTATGCCCACAAAATTTTGATCCTAGCCTATCAGATTTCAGCTCTTCAAAAAGAGGGAGAAAGGAAAGCCTGAAACTTGTTCTGCAACTAGTTACAAATAGGTAGAAGAAAGTGTGTTAAACAAAATAGGCAAATTTCCTACTTGCCTATAGGAAGTAGGAATTTCAGTCGCCAGTGGTAGAAAGGGCACCGATTTACCCTCCAAGAATTTACTGAGGCCATGTTCTGTGGCAGGTATACAGCAAAGGCAGTGGTGACTCTAGCCTTCAAGGAGCTCACCATCGCAGGGAAACCTATAATGCCCTAAACGGGCGTTTATGTTTGCACCACACGCTACGAATGGAAAGCCTGGGGGGAGTGTGGGCGTGGAGACTTGCTGACCACGGAGGGAGTGACTGAGACTCAGACCAGATGGATGAGTCCAAGGCAGCCGGCGAGGGCTGAGCAGTTCTCGGAACGTTTCTGCGGGAACGACTGAGGAAAGGTGACACGGGACCAGGACAGGGACAGGGAAGGAGGCGGGCACTGTTAACAGGGGCACTGCCAGTGAAGTGGGCAAAAGAATTCTGACCATAGCGTGAGCCGCTGCGTTCCCGGGAAAGGCGGGGAGGCGGGGGTGTGACTGAGAGGAATTCAGAGGCTGGTCCTACCCCACCACTGCAAAAGAGGACCCTCTCTTGTCAAGTCTGCGTGCGTGGTGACCAAGAGGCACGTGAAGGCCGACGCGACGCGAGGGGGCACACGCGGCAGGGCCATACTTACGACACTTGTCTAGAGGCGACGTACCCTGGCCGTGCACGGGCAGCAGCTGGGGCGCAGGGGGTGGTGGCGGCTGCGGCACAGGGGGCGGCGGCGCAGCGGCAGGACTGAGCACCGCGGTAAACAAGTCCTCCACGTCCTTGCCCCCGAGCTCTAGGAGACACGACGACAATGAGCATGGTTAAGAGACTACGAGAGCCAGAGCACAGGGAGTGTATTTCCATCAACAAAAGAATCAGAACACAAATACCTGGGATTTTATACAACTTGCTGAGAATTGCTCCTAGGATAAAATAAAGAGATGGAAATATTAACAACTACCATGTCGATATCCAGATGCAATATAGTATTTGTCACAGAACAATCAGAATAGGAGTTAACTGGCATGCAGACATCTTTGAAGATCCTATTACATTTCTGCGTGTCTTTAGAAAGCCCAGATGGAGGGCAAATGCTTTACCGTCTGTGACCATCTTGTCAAGTTCAGGGCTGAGGATGCCATCGAGCTGCTCTTCACTTAGAGGCCGTGAACTCTGACCCACACTTGGCTGAGGCAGAGACGAAGGGTCATCAGCGACCGGACCAACGTCTATTCCAGCTAGAGGAGCAAGGTATGTGTATCAGAAAGTGGGTTCTGAACACTCACACAAAATGCACTACACTATTTACCTGCATTAACACACAACAACAGGATCAAAACAAAGCAATGGAAAGCCTGTAATTCTGAAATAATCTAGATTCTTAAACCAATCCAGGGAGTCAATCAGTAAAAATTAGGCACAATATATTTGTAAACTTAGGCTCTGCTTAAAAAGTTATGGTTTAATCATGAGAAATACATTTCCTCAGAAACAAAAGAACACTTCTAGTTCTAAATTGCTAATTTCTACACATGAAAAAGCACCACATTATTAAGTCAGGGGTCTCTAAGAAGAATCAATATATAATGCTCAATATACTTTTAAGTCAAACTTAGGAACTTGTGGTTTCAAACACAACTGGGTCAACTATCATATGCAGGCTGTAAAACAGTCAAGTTTCACACTGACTAATGCAAAGCTCAAACACTCTCAATGCTTAGTAAAAATCATCCTCTGGTGAACAATTCCAACTACAGATCTTATTTCTGAAATATTCTGTAGTCAAAAACAAGATGCAGATTATGTTCATAACATGCTGTATCTTACATAAACTGGTTTTTAAGCAAGAGTGACATTTAAAAGTGGTTTATTGTCTATTTTGTCACACTTCCTCAATATTACTATCAACAAGTGAAAATTCATCTCTTATTTGAGGTTATACTAGGAACTATCAATATAATGTTTGGGTAATAGTACAGATTACTTTCTAAAAAGAATAAAACCATTCATTAAAAAAAAGAAAAAGAAAGAACACTACAGAGAAAGTCACCCAAAGCACAGCACAGGTGTACCATGCTTTAGCTGCACACACAGAGGAAACAGAGCTGGATTAGTGACACAGGAGCACTGTAACAAGAACGCATGCAGCTACAGGCTGTTCCAGCTGAAGTCGCTACTGAAAACAGAACAGACTACTGCTAGTCAGCCACCATCCACTGCTGTTTCTTACCAAATGCACAAGGTGAGCTCTCAACCTGGAAAGTGCATAAATCAAGACCTACAAGACCCAAACCAAATAAAATGGATGATTACCACAGGAGCGGGAAGTGGGGGACGGCTCAAACAAAAGAAGAAACGACGTACATAAGGCAAAAAGTCTTAGCTCTGATGCAATTAAACAGACAACAGAAATTACTAATGTGCTATTTCCCCTCTTAAAGCAGGAAAGTCAAGGCAGATCAAATAAAATGATGAGTTTGACGATGTCAGAGAAAAAAATTTTTTTCTATTTCAATGACTACGCTTGTTTCACACACACACACATACCTCTCACTCACACCATAAAATAGACACTGGGCAAATGTACCTGAATGATCAACTGATTTTGCAAGGTCATCTGAAATTATTCCAAGAATGTCATCATCTGTGTTTAAGACTTCAGAAATATCAGCTAAGGGGTCATCAGCAGCACCTAAGTATAGTAAGTATATTTTCAAAGTGTCACCATTTTCCTAGACATTAAATTCTAAAACTCATTCATTCAACCATTTACCAAATATTGAGAATATAGCAGATGCTGAGGTAAGTGCTAGAATCATAATGACATCTAGAAAACACAATAGAAGATAAATATTGAAGACAAACCTACTGCTTAAAGTTCCTTGTAAAGTATAAAGCAGATACCATCGAGTAAAATGCCTACTTCTAGCTTTACTCTTAACACTCATTTTCACTCATTTACTCAAGAAGGTATTTGAGCAGCCACAGAATTATGTCTATGGAGGAAGCTAATAGGCATTGGTCAGGCCACTGGAATAGAAAAGGGACTAACACACAGTGCAGATGCTCCAGAGCTTCCTCTTTCAGAGGAGTAAATAAATGCCACCAGTATAAGTGCTATAAAAATAAACAATAAGGGAAAAAAGGATTAAGAACAACATGGAGGGGGCCGCCAATCCTCCACGTACTCAAATACCCAAATCTGACCCACACTCGCCCTCTCTAGCCTCATTTCCACATCCGCAGATTCAGCCCACCAGAGATCCTAGGACTGCTGTACGTATGAGAAAAAGCTCCGCATCTAAGTGGACCCTCGCAGTTCAAACCCCTGTTGTTCCAGGGGCATCTGTAAAACGGGAAACTGCTGGAAGGTTGCTAGAGGAAGGTGTGACTGATGTCTTAAAGGGAACACACTGGCTGCCAGGTGCAGAATGGACCAAGGTGGAGGAGGGCAAGGCGTGCTGGGAGACTGGAGCTGGGTCGGGGAGCAGAAGTGAGAGGCGGTGCCCGCCTGCACACAGTGGACGGAGGCTTAGGTAGGCAGCCGCTGGCGTGGGATGGCATCTGAAGACAGAGACAAACTTGCGGGTGTGTTGAGATGCAGAACGTGAGACAATCAGGAGCCAGGGAGAGCAACAAGGGTTTCTAGCCTGATCAAGCAGGAGAATATTTAGGTTACCTTTAGCGACTTTATTAGTCATGTAAGGAATATCAGAATTTTTTAATCCGTTTTTGACTGTTTTTACTTAAGAAAAAAAAAAGACGACATAAAATACTCCAGACTCTACACCAAGTATTTCTATAAAACATAGTCTTGTCCCTTTAAACATATCAGACAGAATTCACACATACATAAAAATACAATTTTTCAAACTGAAATCCAAAGTAAATTTTGTATGCCCAAATATTTCTAAAGTTTTTAAAAAATAAAATTATTTCAATAATATATTCTCTAGACAACAGTATCCTTGAAACAAAAAACAAAAAAACGGGGTAACTGTTTCGGGGTAAGGTTTGATTTTGAATCAGTGGAGGGTTTCCCCTTGCCATCCAGCAGTTGAGACCCCACACTCCCACTGCAGGAGGTGTGGGGTCAATCCCTAGTCAGGGAACTAAGATCCCACAAGCCACAAAGCATCAACAAAACACAAGTGAGAAAAGAGACTTAAACCAATGGAATTCTATTAAACAAATAACAGTGGTTTTTAAAAGACTGTGTTTTAAAAATTCTCCTCTACCTGATGACATTTTATATCTTTTTAACAAATTATTAAAACTGACATAATGGAAAATATTGAATAACTTTTTTAAAAAAGGAAGCTATTGTTTTTCAATTCCCCATCATAAAGCAAAAGAGTGGTTCAACTGTACAGAACATGACATTCAACCAGATTTTGACATGTGTGTTATTCTAGTCCTCTATATTTTGGCTGTATCACTAAACCATTCTCTCTTCACCAATTTTTTGGGGAAAATGACTTCAAATGAAGGAAACAGGAATGAAAAATGGTATATATCAATGTCTTTCCTATCACAGTATCTCCTGCCCAACCCCAGTTCTCTTTCTTATAAAAACTCAAGGGCAATTTACTTCTATGGAAGCCTTTAAATGGCTAGGCAAGGTTTTTACAAGGCATCCTTCAAATAGTAAGACATCCTTTGAAGTACTTGCGAGTCTTTCACTACACATTATTTTAACAACATACTGACATGGATGAGAGCAGGAAAATACTCAAAACGATTGAACTAAAAAGTAAAATGAGCTGTTAACATTAAACAAAGAGTATGGCCTTTAGTCTCATGCTAAATGTGTGCTTTCGAATAATAGGGGGCAAGATTGCTTCTAATTATTTCAAGAAGTTAAAAAAATACTAGTAGCCTGTATTTCAATCCAGGATAATGCCAAGTTAATGAAAATGCAACTCAACATTATCAAAAGTCATCTTTCAGTGGATACTGCTTTAAGATTATTTACAAAACTGGGTTTATAAAATTAAATGAGTGATAACTGCAATTCAATGACAAAAAGGAAGCCTGTCAGAAGAATATTTAATTTGTTGTTCATTGTTTAGTCGCTGAATCGTGTCTGACTCTCTGTGACCCCATGGACTGCACAACTGAAAGTAAAACAAAAATACAGAAGTGGAAGAAAAACTTTGGGATACCAAGCTAGCTAAATTCTAGAGAGCCTTGCTGATGTTAGTATTACTTTATACACATTAAGTTCTTGTATCTTTCTCTGATTCTGAGCAGTCCCTGTATCCCCAATGTCTAGAGTCTCAACAGAAGACAGGTTTGCAGGGGACATTTGGCAATATCTGGAGACATTTTTCCTATCACAACATCGTGAGGCTAGAGATGCTGCTGAATATCCCACAATGCTCCAGATGGCCTCCCTCCATCAATAAAGGTCGATGGCCTAAACTGTCAACAGTGAGAAACCGACCTAAGGCAATATGCTGCTGCTGCTGCTGAGTCGCTTCAGTCGAGTCCGACTCTGCGCGACCCCACAGATGGCAGCCCACCAGGCTCCCCCATCCCTGGGATTCTCCAGGCAAGAATACTGGAGTGGGTTGCCATTTCCTTCTCCCAAGGCAATATATTCCACAGTATATTAACACAATGGGTCAGACGGCTTCCAACTACAGTATTCTTTCTTCTTTGGAATTTCTTGGGGCTGTATAATTAATTTTGAAAAACATCTTAAGTTGAAGATTATTGTAACTCACCAATCATGGCCTCATTATATTCCCATATGTCGCCTTCAGTCAACTATAAACCAAGTGTTTTCCTTTACAACTTGCAAGAGTTGATTTCATGGTAGTAACAAAGATGAATTTATTTGCTAAATCATACAGACCTGGTCCACTTAAAAAATAGTTGCATTTACTGAATGCAAGTTCTATTTCAATAAAGGTAAGTTTTATAAGCATTTCAAAGCTCTGACTAAAAGGAAGATGAATGTAATGTGATCAAAAAAATATTGTCATTTACTCTACATACCGTGAGCTCCAGGTTTTGCTGGCATTGAGGATGAACTAAGCAGCGGGTCTAAGGAAGGATCCAAGAAAGTGGTATTGGTGTTTGTTTTATAAGAAAGCTGGGTTGTGTCTTCTGATAGATTATCCAAACTTAGTTTGTTTTGTCTTGTTGTGTCTAGAAGATCTTTTCCAAAGAAAGCTTCCTAGACAAAGAGAAGCACACATGGAAACGACTGACTCAGTTATAAAATTCTAAAATGAGAATACAGGTAATTGTCATTTTGATAAGAAGGCAGAAATAACAGAAAAACTTAGTATTTAACAATGTAAGAATTGAATGTAGAAATATGTAAACAAGAGCTATCCTGTCAATTGTTTTATGTAAATTCCCCTTTTTTAGAAATAAAGTTTTTTGTGTTTCTTTAAATAGAATCAAGTAAAATTAACCAACTAAAACTACCCAATTCTGTCAAATGTTTCTAGCAATCACAGTAATTTGGTAATCCCAGGTTAGACCACAGTGAAATTTAAAAATGGATAAATTTATAATATGGCATCTTAATTCATATTATAAGAAAAACTAAAACTTCGTGAATATTACTAACATTTGTAGATGATCTGCAGGGGTTAACTCAAGGGTTTGATCTACAACTTTAGTATCTGTATACTTCACAGACAGATTTAGCAATCTCCCATTGATGCATGTAACCACATTAAAGACTTCACACACTATAAATCTGAAAAGAGGGTTTTTACAGTCATTTTAAACAAACTATGTGTACAAAATTTACCACCAAAGCCTTGGCATTTTATTCAGTTACTCATGCTGACTTTTCTCCATTTATATTGTAGAGACCACTCTTTCAAGCCTGGCCTCCTTGCAACTCCAGGATCTCTCCCCAGCTTCTCCAGCATCAATAAGGAGAACAATAGGAAGCGCTGGGGACCCCCTTCACCTACTTCTATTCCAAAATTCTATTTTCTATAATGTGGTCTGTCTGGAAAGGGGAGGGCAATTTTGCAGTAACTACCCACATTTAATACACTCTTGGCAAAGATACATAAACGAAAGAGGTTCGCTGCATCATTTTTTAGTTATATTCCCCTAAAATGAAAACAGCCTCAATGTCTGTCAGAAAGCATATGACTAAATGAATTATAAACACCCATACTGTAAAATACATAAATTTTTAAAAAGGATGTAGGACTATGCTGTCAAAAATAAAGCTCTAAAATACAGTAATATTAAAAGAAAGCAATCTGAATGATACGTCCAGCAAAACATAAAATACAAACCAAGACTGTAAGACTGTACAAAAATAAATTATTTAAAAAGTTCCCAAAGGAGAAACGCCACGCGGTTAACTTGTGAAAAGGGACAGGGGAGGATGGTCTGTGAAGTCTGAAAACCCACAAAGAAAAGAGCACTGGGCAGGAGATGACTGGCCTCTTATACCAGCAATGCTTGTATCACTAAGAAAAATGCTGAACAGTAGAAAGCGTCTTGGAACATTACAGATTATTTACTTAATGCCTTCAGTATAAATCTGAGAGATCTCAGAACACCATTAGCAAAACCTGTTTCTTTGTATGGCTCATGATGAATTTAGTGGTATTTATCAACCATCTGGTATTAACAGACCACAAGACTATTTCTACTAGGTAGATCACACAATTATTTATACCTTATCTTGACACTGCTGTGATTAATAAAGAAAAACTAGAAAAAAACTGTTTATGAATTCCTCATGGATTTTCATCACTAGTCACTATATTTCCCACTCTACTCCAAAAAGCAGTGTAAAAAAAAATACAATTGCTATCACAAGATGTCCAAGTAACAGTACCATTACAAGTTTCCTTCATATCAAAAAGTTGTAAATTACTCATGAACACTAGGGGAATTACACCTGTTCACCAAAAGAAATAATCTAGATTAACATTATGACTACAGTAGTAATCAGGAAATCCAATCCACTATTTTTAAAGGCTCTTTTGTGAAAGTATGGAATGATCAGTTTTCATACTTCCAGAATGAATGCGTGCAAGCGTGCTAAGTCACTTCAGTCATGTCTGACTCTTTGTGATCCTATGGACTGTAGCCCACCAAGTTCCTCTATCCATGGGATTCTCCAGGCAAGAATACTGGAGAAGGCTGCCATGCCCTCCTCCAGGGGATCTTCCCGACCCAGGGATCAAACCCAAGTTTCTTATGTCTCCTGCATTGGTAAGTGGGTTCTTTACCACTATTACCACCTGGGAAGCCCCTAAAAGTGATAAGCGTTATTACAGCTGTAATTCCGGCTGCTAAAAAACCATCTTCATTCAGTGAACATAATTACTATAACCAGTGCTGGCAAAGGGAGTCCACCAGACGTGGGTCTGCAGAGCACAATGGTGTGCCTGGTTTGCAAGAATGAGCCTGTCCCAGCCTTAGAGTTCTTATATGTCTTCTGAAATTTAGAAGTGAAAAACTGGGATAAAAAAAGAACTCCGAAAAGTATCGAAGCACAAAAAGGATAAATGTAATTTTTAAGGGCCCTTAGAAGGTAAAAATAGCATTTGGGATGACAAAAACAAGAAAACTATTTTTCAAAACTCAAGACATCACTTCACGTTTCTTTCATTAACAAATACATAATATAAAGCAAAATATTACTTGTAAATAGGCAGGGAAAATTTCTTCGAGCTTATTTTTCCTTTTTCGGTATCTCTTCTTTATTTTTTCAGTGTTTTCATTAACAGAAATAGATTCATCAACTAAGGTATCTGGTAACTGCTCACTCCAGCCTGAAACAACAATCACACTTATAAATATGTGATATTTAAAATTTTCAGATAAACCCACCAAAGTAACTAATAATAACTAACTTACCAACATACACACAGACAAGTTTTGTCTTTATTCTTTCAGTTTTATTGAGATATAACTGACATACAGCTGTCTAAATTTAACATATACACAATGAGTTGACAAATAAAAAACTTTCACAAAAAGATCTCAAAGTAAATTAATATGAAGTATCATAAAATTTCATTTCATGTCTACTTAGTACCAGCATGCTTCCTATTGTGTCTTAATGAGTATTTTCTTACAAAGCAGAAATTTGTTTTTATATAATGGTGACATCTTGTTAAAGATAAAAAAAAAAACACAACCATATTCAATGCTAATAAGTATGGAGAAATGGCTACTCACAAACAACTAAAAGGAATTTAGCAGTACTTCCAACCTTTAGGTAGAGTTTATTGGAACTGTCCAGCGAAAGTCTTTTTTAAAATGTGTATCCCTCAATCCAGCAATTCTAGGTTTGGGGATTTATTGCAAACTAGGTATCTGTAGTACATACATATTGTGATAATGTATGACTATCTGAATCTGCTCATAAAAATGTTATGAATGCTCAAATTTAAAATGAAAATGCAAAAATCTGAAATGTTGGACTAATAAACAAGAATACCACTTAGAGCAGGTGAGCAAGGAATCAAATGATACTCTCAGATACTTTAAGCAAAAGACACATACATGCCTTCTGAAAATCAATGTGGGCACTTATGTTGCCAGACTACATAGGTTGAATAAAAAGTACTAAATATAGTGGATGAACATTTTAAACAATTTTTAAATTTTTTTATTATTTTTTTAAACAATTTTTTTAAATTTACCAGTAATCTAACCAGAAAATATAGAATTCTCTAAGACCAAAAATTAAGGTCAAATAGGAACCACAAAAATAAGCAAAGAACGAAATAAAGCTCTCTGAAATGCTGCTAAAACCTAGTGACCTTTAACTCCAGTTTTCAGAGCACTATGAGGAATGGGGTATATATAGAAGACAAAGCCTGCAGCCTCTCCCCAAGGTGGCGAGATCAACCAGGGGTGCCTGCTACAAAGGCGGGACCCAAGGCTCCACACCCAGGGTTGGGTGAACACGGAGCACACCCTCCCATCCTCTCATCAACTCACCACCATCCCCACCCCAACGGCAAAGAAAACCGTCACTAAATAATATGGTGCTGGAGAGAAAGACAAAACGAATGAACATCTACCCTAAGAGTGCATAAACTCAATACAGCCCTGATGTGTAAGAAACCTGGGTTTCTATAACACAGGTGGACCAAAAACCTTTATGCTAATACTTAGCTTAAAGGAGTACTGGGGTAGTAGGACCTCATGTTCCTGGCAGCAACAAACGCAAATCTTTTCTGAAGGAACCAACCTTTAATTCAGTTCTCAAAAACTTCAGAGAATGCTCTACAGAATATGAGCTCACAATTAAAAAACATTTTGTTGTTGTTTAATATATATGTATGTATATCTCACACAATGAACACCATCAAATGAGGCAGTAGGCAGCAGGGGACAGGAGAGACACAGTACAGAACCTGACGTGCAAAGGTTTGAAAATATTTGACTCTAAATCAACTGCAACTAGAGCAATAAGTTGTACGAAGAAACTACAGTGTTAAAATACCTAAAAAGTAGTTAGGGAAAGCAAAGTATGCACGGTCGATTAAAAACTCAATGGATGACAAATGAAGAAAAACACTAAATGATGAAACTAAAATTATTTAGAAGACAATAGAGGCAAACGTGGAAAATACAAAAAATAGTTTCACTGAATGTATCACATTTCTTAACTGGGGCTTATTATAGTCACATTAAGTAATATGAGAAACTTTTTTAAAACCATTACAGTGCTTCCTTTTAAAAATGTACAGCAATCAAAAAAAAATTAATTCACAGGCCAAAAGCCTACCACAATGTAATGGAAAAACTTTATTCAAAAAACATAATAAAAACATATCATTTATCTTTACATTCTATATACAATATTTAAAATACAGAAAACGTACAGATCAAGACCATATGGATTGCAAAGTCCTCATTAGAACCAATTCTTAAGCTATGGCTTTAGCAATGACTTAGCTTTCTTTGAAACTCTAAGAAAAGATGACAGAATATTAATTGGAAGATACATTTCTAAAACAGCATCCAATTTTGTTATAAATTATTGGGGTGTCCTGTCACTTTCAGATGCACGGTCTACGAAATTTCCGGCTTTACGCCAAGTACGTCAGTCAGGCAGAGAATGGCCTGCTGTGAGATGACCAGGAAGTGCCAGATGTAACTCTGTGATCAAATCCCTAAGCTGCTCATATTTAACAGAGGGAAAAAATACAACAAAGACACTTGTTAAAAACCTCAAAGCAACATAATCTGCTGGGTTTAAATAATTTTCTTATCAAACCTGCTACACTGCAGATATGGACTGCACAGGCACCTTACAGATCGCTAAGCAGCAGTAAGGTGGTAACCGTAGCATTATTCCCAATAGCTGTTTTCAATTGGGAATGTCAAGACAAGACAGTAAAATCAATCAAAATCAGGACCATACCATCATCTCTGCTGGGTAACTGCTCGGAAATGGAGCCTGAGGAATCCTTTCTGATCACAGATCTTTTGGTTTTTCCTTGCCCAGTTCGACTTCTTTGTCGTACCATAAATCCACCAATACCTATCCAAAACAGAAATTGAGGAATCCTGTAAATAACTATTCTCCCTGTATTTCCTCCAGAAGCAGGATGAAAATGTTTAGTCTCACAAGTGAGGAATATCTCAAATTCAAATGGGCTAAATTAAATCAATAATCTCATTTTAATGCAAAATACAAGAGTTTGGAAATAAGACGTCAAAGTTATTGTTATCTTATCACTAACCAAACAGGAATAAAAATCCACTGAAATACAGAAGCCTGCATGTACTTCTTCTAAACAATATCAGAGTAAACATTATAGTATATTATGCTTGTTTCCTTAATGTCACTAACTCACAGATCATCATTCAAATTATTTGTACGTTAGTTGAGGGAGAGCAGACACAAGACACAAACTCAACTAGATGACCCCAAAGAAAACCAGCATGGCTTTTGGGGAAGTGTGTCCAGGTACCCCTAGTAAAGCTCAAGCCGTGAGACGCACACAGCCCCAGTGAGGGCACGGAATCTGGCACTAAGCTGTGCCATTCCGGTTACTGGCAGACTTCGGGCAAGTTACTTAACTTTCCACCGCCTCAGTTCCCTCACTGGCAAAACAGGGATAATGTACAGCATCTCCTACACACAGGTTATAAAGTGCTGAGACTAGTGCCTAACATACAGCAGCATTGACAGCTTTTATCACTAACAATATGCTTTGTGACCTAATGGGCCCCTCACATGGATGACTTACTTCCATGTAAGGCAGATAAGGCAAACAACAAAAACACCCCCTCAACATTTAACTCTTAAGTTCCTGGAAGGAATTCAGACACGTCTAAAAAAGGAAGTGCCTTATAAGCCTCATAATTATAAAGAAATGAAGTCATTTTCATCCAATGGATGAAGCTCATCTAGGCATTAGTTACAGATGTGGCCCAACTGGAAGGAAAATCTATTGGAAAACAAACACAAAGCTTTTCCTTATACATCAAAAGGCATTTAGATCATTCTTATCAATGAAACAGTGGCATTCAGAAGAATAAAGATTGGACTGATTCAATACACCTCATGGCAGAGAGTGGGTGGGACCGAGGTTCCAGGGGAGGGGATAAACGCATACTTACAGCTGATTCACAATGCTGTACAGCAGAAACTAACACACCCTTGTAAAGCAATTATACTCCAATTAAAAAATGTACTTTAAAAATTTCTGCTTTAAAAAACGCAAAACATTTTCATAAGCAAACTGCCTAAAAAAAGCCTAGAAATTCTGTATTATGAATATGTCAATATTTTTTTTTCCATTAAGGCAAAAAAGGTTTGACAAACAGGACAGCTTTTCTCTCCCCTCCCCTGAGGCAGAGAGAAAATAAGAGTTCTTAACAGTCACATTATTAACCAAACTATAAATTCTAGGAAACATAAGAACTCTATCATATCACCTTCATATTGTACACTTACTGGCTGGTACGCCTGCACAAAAAAATGCAGTAAATTTAAAAAACATAAATATTAGAAAGTGAATGCTAAATCATGACAGAATTAAGAGGTTCACATCAAGGGAAAACATATGCTTTACTGTGAGTTAGTGACATACCCCACTAAGGCATTTTTCACCTACAAAGTGTATTGCAATAGTTTAGCTCTGTCATCTATACATACAAGTTTCAGTTTAGAGTTGTTAAGAAGTTATATTTCACCCTGATTATCCCATTATAATTGAAGCCCTATTATATTTTCCTTAAAGTAACTAAGTCCTGATTACAACTAAAATGTCCAGCTAAGGCACTCCACCTGGTCTGTATGGCTTCCTTTTTCTCTTTTTGACGCCCTCTGTTCCTTCGACCCCCTTAGTTTCATCATCCACAGCGTCTCGTTCAGGACTAGATTCTGATTTTCCATCACAATCCATGAGTTCTCCTTCTGGAAAAAAGTAAATGTACAGATAGAACTGAAAAAAACTACCGAATGTACAGCTCCTATGTAAGAGGAAAGACAAAGCAAAATGGCTGCTGAGCCACTCTAATCATGCATCTCAACTGGCAGGGAGAGTACAGACAGAGACGGGAAAGGCCCCCGACGGCTGGGGTGTCTTGCTGCTCAGTGCACCTTTCTCAGGAAACACAACACGAGGCGCAAGGAAGGGGACCAGAGCGGATGCTTGGAAGGACAAGTGTAAATCAAGCGGCACGTAAACTATCACTCCTCGCTATTAATTATGTCTTCAGGTCCAGGATCCAAAGGCTGTCTCTCTAGCCTAGAACTCTCCTGAGCTGCAACTAATCTGTAATTAGACATTACCCAGTTACTGAAAACTCTACATACAAAACTGAACTACTAATTTGAAATGAACTTCCTCCCTTCCTCAGGATTTGCCTGTCATTAAAGAGCAAAGAAATGTACCCTGCAGAAGCCAGACTCCTGGGAGACCGTCTTGACAACGCCTCATTTCTTTTTTCGTACCATCAGGGCTCCTCAGTATCTCTCAAAGGCGTTTTACTTTTCTCGACTGTCATCTCAGTCCAATCTCAACTTACTGCCATTCCCTCCCTTCCTATCCCTCTCCTTGTCTCCAAGCTTACCTTCCTCCCTAATCGGTTCTGCAGCCTAAATGATCTTCCTATAAATACCTATCAATTTTCTGCTTAAGAACCCTTTAATGTCTTCCCAGTAGCCTGCGAATGAGATTCACACTGTAAGGCCCAGGTGACATGTCCTGTGAGCGCCGCAGCCTCACCGCCCCCCGACCAACTCACACTCAGTTCCCTGTGCTCATCAAGCTCTTCCTCCCAGCCTGTCCCTATCCCCCCCATCTCGCAGGATTCATTTCCTAGAGAATCCCCAGAGCTGCAGGCTCCTGTACATTAGCACTGTGCGTCATCTGAATTGGTTCTCTCAATGTCCATTTCCTTGCTAAACTACATTCTCCTTAAAAACAGGCATCAAGATTCTCAGTGACAGCTGCATCCTTAAGCATGGATGCTATGTAATAGGGGTTCAATAATTTTCTCACAGCATGATGTAATCAATGAAATCAAGTAATGCACACAGAAGGTCAGTTCTTAAGAGAAGAACACTTTCAAAACCATGGTAATCAAAGCTTTTCAAATTATGCTTTATGTTGTGCTGCAGGGGGGAAAAGTTATCAAATACATTTAAGAATAAACTGTTAACACTGTTCTTCAATATTGTAAGTATTATGCATAACATTTCTATTATACCATTAGCACTGTGCTTTTTTTTCCAGTAATATTAATATTAGGTCAATGTTTGAGGTCAATTCTATAATTATTCTGATAATTGCTTTCTATAGCTAAAATTAAACCATACGAATTTATTTACTGAAACTTAGCAAACACCAAAGAAAACAAAACAGTATAACTACTTACCTCAAAATAAACCCACTGAAATATATATGAGAAGGAATTTAGGGTTAGATGGTAGACTAAAATTTAACTTCACTGTCCTGAAAGCCTACACAGAGTAAAGCAACTTATTAAAAAAAAAACAAAAAACAAAACCTACAGAGAGAGAGAAAACAGGAAAGAAGAAAAGCCATAACTTTGGAAGGAGAAAGCCGAATGATGAAAGACAACCGAGTTAAACTCAAGTTCTCATTTAAACGTGGAAGGAACCAAAAAAATAATCCAGCTTATATCACAGTCTTCAAAAGGGTGAGGAACTGGCAGAATCAGGCACCTTTGGAAATGGGTAGCAGGAAGCTAAAACACAGAAAGCTAAAACACTTTATTTTTTATTAACTGCAGAAGCCATAATCCCACGACCATCCCAACTCCACACACTGGGAGGCTGCCAAGCACACCCACAGGGTTTGGGACTCTTGGGACACTTTTAAACTGCACACTGGGGCAATGTTCTAAAAACAGGATTAAGTGACTCCAGGCAGGTTAAATGCTGGCACTCTCATCTGAGGTTCTTTCCCCACTAAACTCCCAGCAGAAGGTCAGAAGTTAAGCCTCTATGCCCCAAGAGGAGACAGGAGATCCTCCTGGGAAACCGAACCAGTCCCAGGAAAATGCCTAAAGGTACTGGCACTGGGGGATTCTCTAAACAGGGAGCTGAGGGCACAAAAGCTCAGTCAACACATACCACCCACAGACCTGAAGCTTTTCATCAAGGTTTTAATCCGTCATTCTGTTTCTAAAAAACTATTTGTTTCACCAGTCTCTACTTTTAGCCTTCACTTTTAATCACGCATGGACAACCTAGAATTACCAATGAAAGACAGAGACCTGAGACCACAAAAAGCAACTGGGAATTGAAAGACTACGCAGGAAAAAGAAACAAAAAAAAACTTTAACATAAGATAAAACACAGGTGAAGCAAGAACAGGATGCTATGCAAAGGAACATTCAAAGGAAGAAAGGTCTTGAAAATTAATGCATGATATTTAAGAACAAAAGGAAAATGAAAATCAGTAAAGGGATAGAAAGCTAAAATAAGAAAATTTACTTTAGAGTAAAATGCGAAGACCCGAGCTGGAAAGGAGCAGAGAAAAGACAGGGAGCATGGGCTGAGTGGGTGAGGCACCGAAGGGGAGAAGCATCAGGGGTTTCCAGAGTATTCCTAGTGTTGAGGGGCGCGGGATGAGGGGCCACTCTGTGCTCAAGCAAAGAGAGGAAAACATACAAGAGTATGAAGCAGACACATCTTCATGAAATTTCAGAACATTGCAGACAAGCAACGTCCTAAGATCCAAACAGAATCCAGAGACAACACGGACCATACCAAGTTCCCTAAACGCTAGAAACTAAAAGACGCTGGATCAATGACTTCAAAATGCTGAAAGAAAACTGAATTCCGGTCGGGGGGGGTGGGTACATTTTCAGAAATACATAACCTCTCAAATTTGCCTTCCATGCACTTTCTAGAAACTCAGGAAGTTTCTCAGGAAGACATGTCCACCAAATGAGAAAGAGAACTATATGAAACCTCAAGACCCTTAGAGTAGACTAGAAAAAAGAAAGGGGGAAAAAAAAACAAAGAAACAAAACACCCTAGAGGCCTCTCAAAATGGGAATTGAGTTACTTACAGCCATACAAAGAATACGAAAAATGAAGAATGGTATAAAGGCAAGGAAAAGAACATTAAGAACAAAAAAGTGCATACCCCGAGAGCTTGGACATGAATTAAAACAGCACTACAAGGACACACAAGTGAACTGGCCAGACACGGAAAAGAGGAACACTCCTCTTCTTGTTTTTAAAACGTGAATATACTACTTGTCCAAAAACAAAAGGTAAAGAGTCAAGGGAATGAGCATTAACAAATCGCAAGCCTACCCACCCAGCCGCTTTCTCTGGTCTGCGCTGGCCCCTCTGCACCTACCCTCACCCTCCCTGCTGCAGGCTGAGTGCATCCCGACACCCCCACCATGTTGTGAGGGAGCCCCCCCGGGGCAGCAACCGAGAGGGAAGCATTGTGATCCCACTCTTGAGGCACAGACTCTGCAGACTGGGGGCGGTCTCTATTAACAGGGTACTCCGATTTCAGTAGGTGAATTAGAAAGAAGCCTGCTTCTACTGGACAAGGAGTTTGTTTCTGATATGCTAAGGTGATTGTTTATGACTTATTTCCCTCAAGAAACACTCATCAGTAGAGTTAAAAATTAACCCCACAAAGATGGGTATTGCTGCCGTGTTTCAGGAGCATTACAAGCTCACGTGGACTTTGTCCTGCGTGTGTGGTATGATGCACGGTAATGCTTCTAAGGGGATGTCTCTGCTGGCAGCCTCATTCAGAAACTGTACAAGTGCAGAAGTATCCACCATTTCTCGCAGCACTGTTTCCCAGAACAGTAGTCACCGGGAAAGCCATACGGTCTTTTTATTGATGCTTTAAGAGGCTTTATAATCTCATACTTTGGGAATTAATGTGTACTATCGAGAAACCTCTCAAATTCTGTGAAATGCAGCAGATTTAAGTCAGGACTATGAAACCACTTTTCAGGAATTTTCTAATGGCTTCAGAAGTGACAGTTTTTCACCATACTCTGCGTGATGGACATCGGGTCCATTCCTCCCAGAAACACAGACTACTACTTTACAAGCCCCCACCCACTTAAAACTTCAAAATGCACTTCTGTTCCACAGTACATGAAAAGGGACATCCTGGGTGCAGGTCTTGGGAGGCAATCTTACACAGAAGCATCAGAACACTTTTCTCCCAACCACACAGACCCAAAACCACACTACTGCGTAAGAAACATCAGGATAAACAGGAGCACACACAGACCCACTCTAAGCCACGAGAATCTCTCACCTGACAACTGCAACAGCCTCCTGCCTAAACTACCTGCCACAGCTCTTGTGCTTAAAACTGTTTACACTGCAACAGAGTGCTCTTTTAAAAATCTAAATAAGCTCATGCCTCCCTTCTCATCAGAAGCCTCCGACAACCTCCCCTTCCATTTACAGTGACTCCTTAGGCAACACTCTGCAGTCCTAGGGGACCTACCGAGTCACCCCCCTCTCTTTACACCTCTGCTCTCATCGCTGCCCTCTGACCTTCTGCTCACCCTGCTGGACGCACAGCAAACATGCCGGCGCTCCCCACCCAGGGTCTCTGCACTGGCATTCTCTTTTCTCAGATAAAAGCGGGTCAGGTCATCCGAGTCCTCACCCCCACTGTCTGCATTCCCAATTCCTCTCAACAGCACTTGCCAAACACATTTTTATCAACTTATGCTGTCATATATTTTTAATGATCCTTTTTTTCTAATATTAAAGTGGAAGTTCCATGAGCAGAGAAGTTTATCTGCTTTGTTTACTGACAGGACTTTCAACAACTGGTGCACAGCAGGCACTCACTAAGTACTGGTAAATGATGAGTACTGGGAAATGAATTCTTTATTTTTGAATCACCTGAAAAGAAACAACCACTCTCTAAAGATAAACAAGCCAATGGTGAGCTTCTTTAGAGACAAGCAAAAACAAACCTCATACTGAATTTAATGGGCTTCCCTGATGGTTCAGCTGGTAAAGAATCTGCCTGCAATGTGGGAGACCTGGGTTCAAACCCTGGGTTGGGAAGATCCCCTGGAGAAGGGAAAGGCTACCCACTCTAGTATTCTGACCAGAAGAATTCCACGGACTATACAGTCATTGGGTTGCAAAGAGTCAGACACGAGCAACTTTCACTCAAAGTTACTTTTTCATCACAAGAATTTAGCTAAAATAAAATATATGTATTTTAACCAAGAAAATGTTTACAAACAGATGTTTTATAATAACCATCTGTGAATACAAGCTTACACTTGAAAAAATGATGGTTTTTCATTTCTAGAATGCACGGATGGGGTTCTACTTGAACTTAGCCATGGAATCTAAGCTCACACCCATCTGTGAAGGTTTTCACTGCCATCTAGCAAATCCTAAATTTTCAGATTTGTGATCTTCAAACATACAATGCTCCTGGAAATTCTTATAAGTTTATTCTATAAGGATACACGAAAGGAAGAGAACCCAAAAAGGCAAGATGCAAGATGACCACTCTCTTCGGACAGGGTCACATCAAGGGTTATCCTCTAAGTCAGCAGGATTTTGTTGCTCTTTAGTGGATAAGTCATGTCCGACTCTCTGCAAACTCACAGTTTGTATCCCGCCAGGCTCCTGTGTCCGTGGGATCACCCAGGCAAGAATACTAGAGTAAGCAGCTATTTCCTCCTCCAGGGAATCTACTGGACCCAGGGATCGAACCTGTATCTCCTGCATTAGCAGACAGATTCTTTACCACTGAGCCACCTGGGAAGCCCCCAGCAGGATTTACCCTTGGGTAAATCACATCCTTTAAAAGCTCTTTTAGTTTTTTGCAAATGTATTCCATGGAAAATTTGTTAAGTATTACCTCGACTATCGTCCATTTCGCCGTCCCTGGAATGCTCTGACTGGATGTCTGGAGGGGTCTGAAGGACAGCCACACTATTCTGATTTATGATCTTCAACTTCAACTTTGGTTTTGACCGTTTTCTTCTTGGAACAGTAACCGTTAGGCTCTGTAACTGAGTCATCCCTGATTCCGTCAAACACACACCATCCTGGGTGTAGGTCTTGGGTGGATCTAAAATGACAATATCCCAAGGAAACATTAAAATTCTCCTCTTAATTTTGATTGATAAGTTGATTACTGTCCAATAAGGCCCATGTCAAGGCAATGTGACTTCTATAAACAAATTACCTATGAAATGCATAATTAGAAGTATTCAATTAAAAGTAATAGTTGGCCAAACTTCCTTGAATTATAGACAGACATCTTGTAAAATTTTTTAAAAAATGGTCTTCCTGGCATTTCTATCTTCATGTATCAATATAGGAATTTAAAAAGCAAGCACTGAAGCTAAAAAGCAGTGCTTCAGCCACTCAAGCATGAGTTTTTTCCTAGAGTAGCCTTTCAGTGTAAAGGGTGAGGATGAATTTACACAAGAGAAATAAGAATACTCCAGAAGCCCATTTGGAAATCAAACGATCAGTATAATTACCTACAAGGAGAGGTAGTAAATAACCAGAAATCCTGCAAAATTTGAAGTGTACAAAGCTGTTGCTCATTAGAACAATTTCTGTGCTATCCAAATGTTTTTGTATCAAATGAAATCAAATAGAACTATGCAAAAGAATGACAGCTTAAGAGTATCCTGTTAATCACTATTCTAGGCTGATCTATTACAGAAGAAGAATAAATTCTGAAGAGATCTCTGTTTGCTAACTAAGCTTCATTGTTTAACTAAACACAATAATGTATCAACGAAATCAAAGCAAGTATGTAGTTAGCAGTTATTTCAAAAGTGGTTATTTTCACTGCCAATTTGCTGAGATTTGTAGGAATACTGTCACACTAAAACTGGAAAAGACAGGCATTTTGTATATTATTAGAGAAATGATTATCAACATCAGGGATTTTACACTGAGAATGATTAAGGCAGGAGTCATGTAACAAGTCAATTACATAAAAATCAAGCGTTTCTTTGCAGTCAAGGAAAGCATTTCAGATTTTACCTAGTTCTTTCACTTTTGTGACAATTTGTGCTACAAGTGAAGATTCACAGCAGTCTGAGGAAGGCACTGAAATTAAAAAAAAAAAACTCATAATTTTTACAAAAAATTTAAAATGTATTTAAAGATTTACATATGGCTACAGTTTCTACTGCTGCACCCATTTTAGTGAAATAAATGCTTGAATACTAACCAGACTTAAAAGCTGTCTTGAAAACAACAAAACAACAGGGAGAAACGGTGGAGGAAATACACACCACACAGAAGAAAAACTGATAAAGAACTGATGTTAAAAAAAAGGATCGATGTACTGGGTTTCTACATATGCCTAATAATACAAAATTATGAGTCTTGAAAGCTACGCTTACATCTTAGAGCTGAAATATATTCTTAATTTACTTCCCTTATGCAAGTAGATTGTTTTAATATATTAAGTTGAGGTTATAAGAGTTAATTTAAAAAGTAACTTATTTTTCATAAAACGCTTTCCAAATAACAGCTTCACAAAAAGAGAAAAAGGAGCAGCGTTGAGCCCACTCGCTGGTTCAGGACGACAAGCACAGGCGAGCTATACGAGAGGAGACTCACCACTCAGATCACCTCTTACCATTTGATGTAGGCATATAGGGTCTGCACAGGCTACAATCGAAACCAATGTCTGCTACATTCTCCACTTCCTCTTCAGTACTGAAGTTCTGACAAACTGCATGCATCCACCTAGAAAGACCACATTCGTATTTTTGAAAAAAGAATACACTAAGGATGGTTTCCTTTTAAAAACTGCAACAGTAGCTAACAGCCTGAAACCGTGAAGCCCCTAAGTCTCACATGCTCCTTCCATCCAGCCCCCGTTTCTCTCTCTCCTAACCACCCCTTACTAGCTCACAAAAACCATCAGAGGTGAAAGAAAAAAGGAAAGGGAAAAAGTACCAGGAAAGAAGCAGAAGCAATTCATTTGAGGAGGATTGGACAATCACTTTGTAATCTATCACAGACAGCCAGGACGTTGGCTCAAAGTGAAAATGTCAGTTGTTCAGTCACATCCGACTCTCTGCCACCCCACGGACTGTAATCCGCCAGGTTCCTCTGTCTGTGGAATTCTCCAGGCAAGCATACTGGAGTGGGTGGCCATGCCCTTCTCCAGGGGATCTTCCCACCCCAAGGACTGAACCTGGGTCTCCTGCATCGCGGGCAGATTCTTTACGGTCTGCGCCACAAAGGAAGCTGGTCAGGGCAAGCAGAAAGGAACGGACAAGACTGTGCGTGGTAGAGCACGCATGGGCTCCAGGTGACGCGTCTCCTGTGAGGTGGACAGAGCTCACAGAAGGGAATGGTCAGTGGGAAATGAAAGCTGTCATTCTGCCTTACAACAAAGAACTGGTAGGCAGAGTCCTGAGAATCCTACGCTACTGACGAGATGCTACGCTGACCAACACTCTGCGAGCAGTGCTGACACAGCACAGCAACAGGCCGCTGCAATCAGCCCTCAGCAAATGCCAAGTGAAGCATGCTAAGCCTGGAACTGAGAGCAGAAAAAGAAAACTTCAGTTTCTAGCCAACTAAAAAAATCTGGAAAGGAAAAATCTTAACTTCCTAAATTTAAGAGAGAAGAAAACTTCTTTTGCAATTTTGTTTTGCTGTATTAGAGGAGAGAGAGGAGAGCGCAGTACCTGTCACACTGCCTGCACTGCAGGATCAGGTCCTCCTCTCGGTAGTTCCGGTGGCAGACGGGGCAGGCGGACAAGCTGGCGCAGGGGGCGCACTGGGTGTAGTTGTTCTGCCACTCGCCTCTTGGGCCTGCGGACGTAGCTCCACAGTGTCTGCACCACACACACCTGCAACCCAACACCCACAGGCCTCAGCCAGACGCACCAGAGCCACACGCGGACAGGACGGGGGAGGCACTCAATGCAGGCCTACTGTTGCTAACGCCTATCACACAATTAAGCAGATGTAGCTAATCTGAGGAAACTACAACGACGTGGCTCAGTTCTGAACTTAAACGCCTAATGAGGAAACCAAAGTCCCAGGGTACCATTTGCACTTCCAGCCTCCTTTGGGAACGGTCTGCAGGGGAGGGTCGAGGCAGTAGGTGTGGTAGCTTATGTCACAGTCGTCGCACAGCAGGAGCCGTCCTGGGTCCGTCGCCTTCCCACAGGCCTCACACACGGTGCACTCAAGGCACCGCCAGCCCTTGCTCAGAACCACTTTAGTGATCTGCAAAGGAAACCACCAAGCCGTGTGATTCAAACATTAGCCTGCGCCTCACACACAGAGGATCAAGTGCACCCTCCAAGTGGACACGGAGCTCCCACGCCCAGGGGCAGGAGAGGGCCGGGCGCCAACACTCACTGTGGCCCAGTGAGCCCGCCTGTGCTTTCAGAGTCTGCCGAGTGGGCACAGCGACTGACGTTTTCATGCCTCAGTTTATGTGGCTAGCGTGCTCTGCAGTTTATGGATTTTAAAGAAATCGAGCAAATTGTCCCAGAGTTTTTTCTTTTATTACTATTTATTTGGTGGTGACAGGATCTTTAGTTGCAGCATGTGAACTTTCAGTTGCTTGTGAAACTTAAGTTTCCTGACCAGGAATCCAACCCGGCTCCCCTGCACTGGGAGTGTGGAGTTTTAGCCACTGGACCACCAGGGAAGTCACCCCATGATTTTTAATATAGGACTTGAAAATGTATTGATATGGTTTCAATCTATGACATTTCATGCATTCATGATTCTAAAAGTTGTGTACATCATGTAAGGACTTGTATATTAAAATCAACATTAAAAATGCAAAACTCTTAAGGTATAACATGAATTCCCAAGGTAATTTCATGGTTTTGGAAGATTTTAGGCTATGAACCTAGGACCTTTAAAGTTCACATTCTCTCCTCTCTTTATTCTCCTTTCCTTCAAGGGTCTAAGTTAGTAGAAAAGTTTGAGAACCTCAATTCCTCAAAGCAGCCACATTATGTAATATTAAGAATCTGGAATCAACTGAAAAAATCTAGTAAGATTAGAGTCTACGTATAAAAAGGACAACAAAGAATCTGTGTAATAATAGTATAGCAAGTGATCAAGATAGACAATAAAAATTCAGACCATGAGGAAGCTACATGGGAGGAAAAGAAAAGTGAAATAAATGAACTGTCAAAATAGCACCAAACTTTCTAACTTCAGATCCTAAAACAGACTAACAGTTTTCCATTCTACAGGAAAATACTTTCCAATCCTTAACCTAGCTAAACCAGCAATTAAGTGTTAAACTGAAAAGCCTTTTAGACACACAAAGACTCAAACTTCAGCTCCTGGGTACTCTCTCTAAAGAAGTTATTGATATGAGGAACGAAGTGAGGGTGTATACCAAGAAAAAGGAAGACATGGGATCCTCAAGGCAATGAACCCGACGTCAGCCCAGAGATATTAAGGATGAGAACTGAGCAACAGACCCAGAAGGTTCCAGCCCAGCTCAGAACAGAGAATAACAGTATAGAAGGGGTGGGCCTTTCCCAGAAAAACAGGTACTTGCTGAAGAAATGTGCTATCATACTTCTACAGTAAAAACAAACAACAAAAACTAATGGAAAATCATCAATCATTATTTTCTTCTTGCTATAAAAAACTCCACGAAAAACAAACTGAACTTATAATATACTATTTAGGTCTCCAGTGAACATTTATGGAGTCATAACCAACATTAAATTAAAAGACATTTGCTACTGGGAAGAAAAACTATGACAAACCTAGACAGCATATTAAAAAGCAAAGACATCACATTGCTGACAAAGGTGCATATAATTAAAGGCATGGTTTTTCCAGTAGTCATGTACGGATGTGAGAGTTGGACAATAAAGATGGCTGAGCGCCAAAGAATTGATGCTTTCAAACTGTGGTGCTGGAGAAGATTCTTGAGAGTCCCTTCAACAGCAAAGAGATAAAAAACCAGTCAATCCTAAAGAAAATCAACCCTGAATATTCACTGGAAGGACTGAAGCTGAAGCTTCAATACTTTAGTCACCTGATGCAAAGAGTCGACTCACTGGAAAAGCCCCTGATGCTGGGAAAAATTGAAGGCAAAAAAGGACAAGGGGACAGCAGAGGATGAGACGGTCAGATAGCATCACCAACTCAATGGACATGAGTTTGAGCAAACTCTGGGAGATAATGAAGGATTTGGGAAGCCTGGTGAGCTGCAGTTCATGAGGTCACCAAGAATTGGACACAACACAGTGACTGAACAACAACAAAGAGTTCTTAGTTTGAGACGGGCCACCCCAGAGAGAAGGCTCTGTGGACTCACCTTAAAAAGAAGTTTCAAAAGGTTCAAACAACTGCCTGCACAACAACTCAATCCTTTTTTTAAAGGAACCAAATCCAGACTTTCAACAATATGCTAACACAATGCACAATGTCCCTGTGCAATCAAAGATTACTAGATGCTAAAAAAGGTTGCAAACATATCCTATTTAGGAGAAGAAATAGTTAACATAATGTGACATGTATGATAGAAGCAGCAGACAATTATAAACTTTTTAAGAACTTGTGAGGGTGTGAAGTGGAGGGTGGAAGTTGAGAGTAGGTTGGTGAACCATAACATGTGCTTCAAATTTGATGAAAACTATCAACCCACTGATCCAGGTAAAAGAAAATGTCCTTTTGCATACAAATGAGGGTTTGGTGAAAGTGGAGCGTGAGCAGGGTGAAATAATGAGTTTTTACTACATATTCTAGTACACAACTTTTATGATCAATAGACAGAATGAATCAACCTCATGCCTTACCAAAAAATAGTATAAAGTATCTTTTAAAATTAAATGTATGCATTTGTTGTTATACTTTTTCAAGGCAAAGCAGGATAATTACCACAAATTAAGATCATAGATCTGTAGGAGTTTCTTGAGGCAACACTTTAAAGGCAATATTTAAAGTATATACTTAAATATTGTCACAGATGTATAATAATCCTAACAAACAATAATTGATTAATTATATGAACTGGAGTTAGCACAATACTACTCAGTTCAAATCATAATATTTATATTTAAGTGTATTTACCTTAATACTGACACAGTATGGATGGTAACACTGACCACACTGAGAACAGGCAAGTAATCTTCCCTCTGCTCCTTGGCCAAAACTGCCACAAACTACACACATATCCTGAAATTAAGAACACAATAACATATTTTAAATCCAAGACCAAACTAAGAATATGCTAACATGCTAATTTTACAATTTGTATAAATCACTTTCTTCATTGATATAGCTCTAGAGCTAAATAATCAGTTGGCCAAAAAATTTGTTCCCGTAAGATGCTGTGGAAAAACCTAACAAATCTTTTGGCCGATCCAGTGTCAGTCACACCAATGTCAGTGCAGCTGAGAAGAATTAGAAACGGACAAGGAGGAATACAAAAGCGGAGGACGAATAATTTAGTTCAAACCTGATGCAGAGTGAACTTGTCACTACTAGAAAACAGCACAACTGTATTGTGCATAGAGTTTTCTTCTTCATCCTTATTTGATGAAATATCTGCAGCAGACACCTATAAAAAGCAAAATACACAAAATGTGAAGTCATACTTCTCACCTGTATTATACCTGGTTGGAAAGTTTAAGAAGATTCATATTTAAAATGTAACTTTTTCCAGAGATCACACTAACAATTCTAAATTAGACTATTATTGCCAAGATAATATTATAAAGTATGGCATTTTTTATTCACTTAATTGTTTCTTTATAGAGCTACAAGTCTCACAGATCAGGAAGTAATGAGAAAACAAATCTGTCTTTACGAAGACTTGATTAACCAGAAATTCTAATCAAGAAACAAAGAGTGTATTATTTATGTGTACACATACACACACACACACACACATATGTATGTATCATTCTATTTCAGTGACTCTTGAAGCCGGCAATGGGTGCACTCCAAACTGAGATGTACAAAGATATAAATACAAAATACACATCAGATTTTAAAGACTTAGTAACAAACAAAAAATAATGTAGATATAGCTCATAAATAATTTTGTGCGTTTTAAAAATTACATGTTGATATGATGTTATTTTGAACATAATGAATCAAAAAGTATATATTAAAATTAAATTTCATTGTTCCTTTTTTTTTTGATGTAGCTACTAGAAAGGTTTTTTTGTTTTAGTAGGTAGAGGGTACGTTTTGGCCAAGCTGCATGGCTTGCTAGATCTTATTTCCCCAGCAAGGGACTGAACCCAGGCCCCTTGGCAGTGAGTCAGGGTGGAATCCTAACCAATGGACCTCTAGGAAATTCCCTAGAAAGTTATAAGTTGCATATATAGGTCACACGGGGCTTCCCTGGTGGCTCAGCTGGTAAAGAATCTGCCTGCAATGCAAGAGACCAGGGTTCAATCCCTAAGTCAAGAAGATTCCCTGGAAAAGGGAATGGTTACCCATTCCAGTATTCTTGACTGGAGAATCCCATGGACAGAGGAGCCTGGTGGGCTACAGTCCATGGGGTTACAAAGAGTTGGACATGACCGAGCAACTAATATCTTAGTACCTTATAGGTCACATATTTCTTTGGGGGCAGCAATGCTTCAGAATATAATCATTTTGAGTAACTTGTCAAAATTTCAGTATTAGCCAAAGGATTATCAACCACAGTCATTAAGTTATGGACTTAGTTAAATGTGACCAAATCAACTAGGTACACACTGGCTTGTTAATAATTATTTCCAGAGTGCTTATCATGAAAAAAGCTCTGAATTGGATGTTAAAAAAAGAGGATAAGAAAACCAATGCCAAAATTATATACCCTGTTTGCTTTAAAAGCTTACAATCTAGTGTGGAAGAATTGAGCTGAAACACAAAGTAAAAATAGAATTATTGTTCTTGACAAACGACTGACAAAAGAGTAACTAAATAGAAGAAATATGTTACAGTAATAAATTTTTTCAATATACATGAGTTTAAACGCAGTTTTAACGGACATTTCTACTGTTTCACAGTGTCAACAATAAAAACAATTTGCAACCACAAAGGCCTAAAGATAACAAGGGAAAAGTGTAAACAACCCAATTAGTCAAGTCAGCATGAGGGAATGACTGAAACTACAAAAAATCCAAACTTATGAAGAATTATGCAGTATTTAAAAAAATAGCAAGGTGGAAAGCTGTATGGATTTCCATATAGAAAGTCATCACACTACACTGCTGAGGTGAAAAATAAGCTGCAGACAACTACACAAGCTGCAGCCCCATGACATCAAACACAGCAAAACGGCTGTGTTGTCTGCCCGTGGACACACATCACATAAGGGGTTGCTGGTTCTGCCAGTCAAAGGCGGCTCAATGCTGGCAATCTCATATGAATCAGCCTAAAATGTAAATGCCCAAATCAGGTGAAAGTGAGAGAATTAGGACTCAGGAGGTAGCAGCAATAGAAACACTCTGATCTATATATAATGTTTAAAATTTTTAAATTGAGGAAAGATAGCTGATAAAAAACTGTTGTAACTCCCTTATCAACAAACAAGCTACATGACCATCTCTACAAATGCAAAAAAAAAAAAAAAAAAAAAAAAACCCAAAAAACTGACAGAATCTATTTTCTGACATCTACTCCTGATTCAAAAAATATCACAGCGAACTATGAATAGAAAAGAATCTCCTCAAACTTATTTGGGATGTCTATTAAAACTAAACACCATACTTAATTATGAAAAACTATCTGCTTTCTCCTCACGGTCAAAAACAAGATTACCTAAGCTCATCACTTCTATTCCAACTGTACTGAAAGTTATCGCAAATTCAATAAAAAAGAGACACAAAAGGACTCTAGATTAAAAAGAAAGACAAAGTTTATCTCTGTCTTTGCAGACAACATGATCATTTATGTAGAAAATCCCATGGATTCTACAAATAAGCAATTAGAATAAGGGAGTTTGATATAGTTATAGTATACACAACCTTACTGTATACACAAGCAATACACAAAAATAAGCAGTATTTCTAAATACTAGCAACTGACAAAAACAATCTGAAATTAAGACAACACTACCATTAACAACAGCATAAAAATATGGTAGAGATAAATCTGATTAACAGTGTCTGTTCAACCTATCTGTTAAACTAAACATTACTGAAAGAAACTAAAGAAATGGAAATACTGGTGTTCATGGATTCAAAAACTCAATATGGTTAAAATGTCAATTTTTCCCAAGTTAATCTATATTTTGAACACAAACCCAGGTTTAGCAGGTTTATTTTATAGGTACTGACAAGCTAACACTAAAATTAATATAGAAGTACAAGGGATTTAGAATAGCCAAAACAACTTTGAAAAGTAGGAAATCCAAAGACAAAGAGTGTCTGATTTCAAGAGCAGTTGTAAAGTAGAAGTAATCACAGCAGTGCGGCAGCAGCCTAAACAAATGCTTAAGAATGACGAAAGGCAATTCAGAGAAACAGTGCTCAGACAACTGGCTATTCACAGCATGTGAAAAAAAGAGAACGTTCATCCTTAATCATAGTTAAAAAACTCAAATTGGATCACAGATCTAAGTGTAATACCTTTCTAAAAGCAGAGCATCTTTGTGACCCTGGATTACATAAATATTTCTCAGCACCAGAAAGCACAATCCAAAGGGGGAAAATATCAATAAATTGGACTCTATCAAAATTAAATCATCTGCTCTTCAAAAGACACAGTTAAGAACATGCAAAGGCAGACTGCAAATCATATATATGATAAAGAGCTTGTTTCCAGAATATAGAAATCTCAACTCAGTAAATTAAAAAAAAAAACCTACTAATTTATTTTTAATATATTAAAAATTTGAAGGGCGACTTTATGAAAGAAGATATACAGACAGCACGTTAGCACCTAAAAAGCTGATGAACATCAGGAGTCACTAGAGAAGCACAAAGACGACACTATTAACATGCCTGTTTCAGTGGCTAAAATTAAGATGACTGGCCACACCAAATGTAGGTGAGTAGGCGGAAGAAATAGAGCCTTGTACAGTCTTACAAATATAAAATGTCACACCCAAGGTGAAAACTAGCCTTTCCTTGAAGAGCTAAGCCTATACCTACCATATATCCAGCATTCCATCTCTACGTGATTATCCATGAGGAAAAAAAAAAAGTCCACATATGAACTGAGATATAAAAGTTTAGAGCACACTTATTTCTAAGAGACAAAAAAATGGACATGAACTTAATGTTCCTAAATAGGTGAACAGACAAACTGTGGCACACCCATACTATGTAACACTTTTAAGCAACAAAATGGAACGCACTGCTAACATACAAGAGCATGAATTAATATCAAAATAAGTATGCTGAGTGAAATAAGTCACATCAAAAAGAGAATATTCAGTATGATTTCACTTATAAACTCCAGAAAATGCAAACTAATCAACAGCGATGGAAATCAGATCAGGCACTACCCAGGGGTGAGGCCAGAAGGAAGACAAGGGTCTTTGGGGCAGCACAAAGGAATTCTGGGGTTGAGGATGCTCTTAATTGCAGTGTGGGTTTCATGGGTGCAACCATATGTCAAAACCTACACAGCTGTACACTTCAGATATCTGTACCTTCTTTTATATCAATTTTATCTCAGTAAGTCTACCAATTTGGGGGCGGGGGAAGGGAGGGAGGAGACAGGGAAGGAGGAATTTGCTTTTTTAATAAAGGACCACAATCCAGGTTTCTTTACTTCTTTAGTAGGAAAACTGAATAATTCTACCTGTCTCCTGAACTTAACATGACAATTGGAAACTGAAAAACAGGTTATCAGTAAAATAGTAAAGTCACTGCATGAAATGTTTGCCATTATTTGCCAAACGTGATTTTTTTCATCACATTTAAGTAAAGCCTTCTAATGTGCCAGTGAGCAAATATTTACCCACCTGAAATTCAAATTAAAAGACAGTCAAAATCTCCAACATTTTTAGAGTCCACACTAACCTACAACATCCCTAATTTCTTCTGTAAACAACATTACAACACTGAGAACTACTACAGTCAAAAACTTAAAGCGCCCACATAATTAAATTCTTCCTATAAACTCAAGAATATGACGGGAATTTTTTTTTATAGAAGAGCAAATATATTGCATACTGGATTTTGGGAAGGGTTGGCACAGAAAGGTCAGAGTCAAAGAGGAAGGGAGGAAAAGAAAAAAGGCATGAGAAGGCAGGAAATATAAAGGAAACTTCGTCAGAGGTTTAAAAAGAAAGCTGGCTCAGTGGTAGGGTCCGCCTGCCAATGCAGGAGACACGGGTTCGATCCCTGATCCGGGATGATCCCTCATGCTGCGGAGCAACCAAGCCCGCCTGCCACAACCACTGAGCCTGCGCCCCAGAGTCCATGCTCCGCAGTGAGAGAAGAGACCGCAACGACAGCTCCTGCACCACAGCCAGAGGGCAGCCCCTACTTGCCTGCCGCACACAGAGAAAAGCAACAAAGACCCAACATAGTCAGAAATAAGCAAATGCGCAAATTTGAGGTGACTTTAGCCTATTTATGTGACTCTCAGCATCTAAAGTTCAGTTCAGTCACTCAGTCGTGTCCGACTCTTTGCAATCCCATGGACTGCAGCACACCAGGCCTCCCTGTCCATCACCGACTCCCGGAGCTTGCTCAACTCACGTCCATTGAGTAACTTGGCATAAGTGAGAGTATCAGCATCAGCCGACACATTAAGGACTACAGCGAATGTGAAGGCAGCAGGCCTTACCCCAGGTAACACGACTGCCCCGATTCCACTCTTCAATTTTGATCTGCCTCGGCCGCCTCGTCCAGACAGTCCTGCACCGCGAGGCCTCCGCTTTCCTGGAAATCCAGACCCCCGGCCCTACACAACAGATACGGAAAAGTCAGCATTCTGTAAAGGCTCAGAAGAATTTTACATCCAAATGTGAGATAAACCATCATATGAAATGTTACACAAATACACTTGCTTCTTTTCTTCCAATCGAATGATAGCTATTAAGGGACCAGGCTTATCATTTGCATCTGCCAATACGTGTTCTACAACCTAAACATCTGCAACCTTAAAAATCAAACATGGGTCTGTCACTGTGAATGCCTTGCATCAGTAAACCCCTGTCACTGTATTTCCATTTCCTAACCTTACATCCAAGGTGGCTAGAACAGACACACCTCTAACCACATACTTTCATGTGTAACTAATTTTATCACATACAGAGCAAGTGTAGGGAAGGACTCTCTCTGGCTGGCTTCTTATGAGTATACTAAGAGTTAAGACACACTGAGTACTCACTACGTACTGCTCGAAGCACTTGTTCCTCTCAACAATCTCATATGGTCACTACTATCTTATTATCCCCATGTTAGAGATAAGGACACTGAGGAATATGGGCTTTCGGGAGATGCTAGTGATAAAAAATCTGCCTGCCAATGCAGGAGACTCAAGAGACCTGGTTTGATTACTGGGTTGGGAATATCCCCTGGACGAGGACATGGCAACCCACTCCAATATTCTTGCCTGGAAAATCCCATTGACAAAGGAGCCTGGTGGGCTACAGTCCAGCCCTAGAGTCCAACTGAAGCAACTGAGCATGCACCTACCCTGAGGAATAAAATGGTTAAGTAACTTGCCCAAGTCATATAGCTGGCAAGTCTGGCTCCAGTGTCTACATTCTTAACCAATACTCTGTACTGCCGCAATGCGTCAAAAATAATTTTTAAGTGTACAGTAGTAATTTTTTGTCATTAAAATTGTCAATTTCCTTTAATCATTCAAAATCTGATGAAAGTAAAAGGCTTGCTTTAAATCAATGAGATAATAAATACTTGAAATAGAAATAATTTATCTGAATTTTTATCTAATACAAGAAAAAAATCTTTGGAAAAACATGTTGAATTTCCTGATATCTTAACAAATAAGTACTGAGGTTATTTGTTTTTATGATTTTCTTATTCCCAGAGTTATTACTATCTGAAAAAAACCTGGCATCTACACACCTACTTACATATACTTAAGATTACTAAAATGCTCGGGAAAATCCTGATTTTTTTCCCCTCACAAGTGAAGTAACATGCCATATCTTCAATGGATCTCACTTTCCATAGTTTGAAATACTGAGCTCATTACCTCCTCGGCAGAATGGTTTCCAAGCACATAAATTATGGCTACATCGTGAGCGTAAGGAAGACACACAGGAACAAACGGGAAGGGGGTCTTTTTTCCCTTCAGCTTAGTAAGTACAGCCAGCTTCCAGTTTTCCATCTGTCTCTCTTTATCCTCTTAAGCTCCTCTCCTTCAAATATCAAGCTTCTCAGAACAAGACACAGGGTAGGGTTGGACTGGATAGTCTTTGTTTCTTAATCGGTATAAAAGACTTTTTACAAGTCAGTGATTGAATCAAGACTATAGCAATCCCTCAACTCATTTTTCCTCAGCACCCAATGACACGGGTTAAGAAAAAGTAGAAAATGAGTGGTATACGCTTCAAAATGGTCAAGCAAGACTTCTAAGCTCTTAAAAAGATATTTACATTCTCAATACCTTGCATTAGTATCTGAGTGAGCTGAAAACTAGTTCTTCCAATAGTGATAGAAAATAAGAAAGCAGAATCTAGAACTCCTTTGAAATCCTTATTCTAAATTAAAAACCATTATTCTAGAATTATATTAAATGAAGATGAAATACTGTCTTCTCTAGTCAGTAACGTTTTAACTTTTCAGATGATTAACATTTTTTTCAAATTAATTTTTCACCCTTCAAAATGCATAAGATTGCTTAACTTACAGTCAAGGACTAGCAGAATTATCCACCAAAGATATGAAAAAGTTTCTATAATTTTTATTAACAGATAATGAAATCTGCTGCAATTCTGCTATTTCTTTTCCAATTATGTATAAAACATTAATGTAGTTTTTCTTTTGTTCTTTTCTGAGCAACAAAATTTTATATCATGAACAAGTCCTTAATTACTTTATAGCCTATGGGACAAGGATTTCCCCCAACAGAAAAAATACTGCTAATTATAAAAGGAAACATTAAAAAGGTATTAGAAATTTACACTTAAGATCAGTCAAGTAAAATGGCAATTTAATTCCCTCCTAGTCCAGGTTTCTAAAGGCAAGCATGTTGCTTCTTCATATTAAAAATTTTAGATGTAAAAAGTGGCTCTGAAAAATAGAAAAGTTTAATTCTTAACTTCTATTCGGACAAAACCAACCAGAAAGAAATGACATATGAATGTAAATGCAGTTTTATTTACCACTTTGATGCTCCAAATGGCACTGCCAGGAAGCTGCCTGGGTTTAAAAATTTCCCGACCTTCTGAAATGTCTGGGGACCAGGAAGGTGGGCTCACTGTATTATGGGTACTCCAAGCCCCCTAGGATATGGCAGGTGAGAAAATAGATGTATAAAACTCCGCAACGTAAAAGGTCAAAGCCAGCAACTAAGGAATTTTAGAACAGCAAAAACAAATGCAGACGTATGGAAACTTAGGACAAATTGCTTCAAGGAAGTAAGGAAAGTAAGCTTACCACTTAACAGTGACTTTATGTTTAAATGTTTGCAGCTACAATTTACATTAAATGTTATATTCTGGTTGAAACATCAGTACAATAAAGCATATTAATTTAAGGTTTATGCAACATCAACATTGACTTCCGAACAGCAATTATAGCACGAAGATATAAATAAATGTCAATCAAACTTTAAATATTAAAACTATAAGAAACCATTTGGGCATTACTCTTTTCTAACGACTATCACTCTGCCAGAAAGGGGAAATGAGTAAACTTAAAGAATGTTATGTATACTTCTTGCTATAAACCACCGAAACAGTAGGCCAAAAAATGCAATCAGAAACATGAGCCATCAACAGACACATTCACTGTAAAATCTGGAAAGTCAGTTTGTAACCATAAGATGTAAACACCATTATAATCCTACCATTTAATTACTGTTCCTTCAGTGCCCACTAGTTGTGGACTTTGGTTTTTATTTTTATTTAGGGGATTATTACACTTATATTACATCCAAGGCACTAATTCGAAAAGCAGTAAATTGTTAAAGCAAATTGTCCTAAATTTGCAAATTAAAATGCCTGAACTATCTGATTATTTATACGAGAAATAGTACTTATCAAAATAGTTAAAATAAAACTAACACATTTTGCTTCCAAATAATTACATTCAGAAATAACCTGGACTAATCTGATGAGGAAGCAGCAAAAAGAAAAATGTTTACTCCACAAAGGTAACATTTTAAAAGAAAAACACAAAACAAATGTCAAATAATAAAAAACCTATTTTGAATTAGATAATTCAACAATGCATGCTACGGTTTTACCAAATTAAATGATTAAAAGTAAAGACAAAAAACATGTTACTTACCAGGTTTCTAGAATACTAACAAACTAACAAGTAGTTGCCTATTAATCACATTAAAATACCATCAGGGAATTTGAATAATCAACCAGAAGTAAGAACTTGACTACCCTTTGGGGAGGAGACTGTTAATGAAGTAACAGTATTTTGAGAAGGACCACACAGGGAGCCTGGCTTCGCTTTAATTAACCTCCCCTCGGCTCAGCTAACAGCTACACTGGCTTCACAGACACGTCGCTGTCCCACTAAGGGATCATCCTGCATCTCGAGCCACACCTGGCCTCCTTCCCGCTGCATCCAGGGTCTTCTGCAGCCTCTGCGCTGCTGAAAGCGATTTCTCCTGTAATTTTACTCCAACTCTCAACAAACAAGTGTAGTTCTGCCGGGCTCCTTTGCTCCCCTCACTGACCCATCCCGGCCTCCAAGGCACCTTCCTCCTTCCACTTGACTCGGAAGCCTGGACCCCTCTCCTCTCTCTGGTTTTGTTCTCAATGGTATTTATCTATAATGAGGGCTGTAAACACCATCTTGGATGCTGCTGTTCCCCAAATTCTCATTTCTGTTTCTAGAATGTTCTGAAAATTAAAGCATCAGTCGCTTAGTCATGTCTGACTCTTTGTGACCCCATGGACTGCAGCCCGCCAGGCTCCTCTGTCCATGGAATTCTCCAGGCAAGAATACTGGAGTGGGTTGCCATTTCCTCCCCCAGGGGATCTTCTGGACCCAGGGATTGTACCCGGGGCTCCTGCATTGCAGGCGGACTCTTCACCACGTGAGCCGCCAGGGCAGTCATGTTCTGAAAGCTCCAAGTTATTACGATTTTCTGCTTCCCTCTCAGCATCTCTGTCTGGTGACCCTAAACCTCTCCAGTCACCACGTCTAACCTCTCTCCCTTCACAAGTCCCATCTCCCCATCTCTCCGCCCTTACACATGGACCCCAGCTGAGTCAGAAAACGGGTAGTCCTTAGACCTGTTCTCTTCCCTCAGCACTCTCCTCTGCCGCTTCAGGCCTCCCCCACCACTCCTCTGAGCCGAACCATCGGGACCTTCAGCGGCTTGATCTCCAGCCAGTCCTGACCATCCTGCTTCTCTGCGCCCCCCATGGCCAGCACCACATCCAAGCTCTCCTGTGTCTGTGTGTCCTTCTCAAGCCTTTCTCCACACGGCAATCAGACGGACTCCCAAAAGCTGTAAGCCCGACCAAGCAAGACACTCCAAACCTTTCCTACACCTTCTGACAGTGCCCGGGACACTGAAAATCAAACCTTTCCCACTGCCTCTCTTCGATCTCATCTGGGCCGCCGATCCGCCTGATCGGATCTCCTCCCCGGCGGGGACCTCCTGCCTCACAGCGACCCCAACCACCCCATGGCCAGCGTTTTCCGGCTCTTCGGATACGGCCTCACCTCGTCCTCCTCAGAGAGGCCTTTCCCTAGCTCTCCAGTCAACTATGGTCTCCCTCACCACACCTGAAGCATCCTCACAATGAACACAACACGGGGTCTTAAATTATTCAGAGGTAGAGTTGGGGCAAGAGATATCTAGAGTGAGTTCTCTTAATATATCCACTCAATATTCTTCTCTGAGGAGATCTGGCTAGTGTTGCACATCTTAAATTCCTTTTGGTAGATCATTTAATGTTATTACATCAGTAGACAGTTCTTACAATATACCATAAAAGGTCATACTCTAAAATAATATTATTTCATCATAATTTAAAAGTTAGTTTGATGCTATAGTTGTATCTCATTTCAAAAAGCATTCACACCACATAACACGGATGAAGGAAATGAAGGGCTCTACAGATGAAGACTGCTTAGATGCCGTTTTCAACTGCTATGAAAAACTTATACAAAAAAGCATGGGTAATTACATTACAAACTTTAACAAGTATGTTATCAAAAAGCATTGGAAAGTAGAGCCCATGCAATTTTATAGAAGATGAAGAAAAATTATGATTACTCTTAGATATTTTGACAAAGAAGAAATTACCTAATATATACCTGAGACCGTAAAACTAGAAACTGCCTTAATTATCAACTTCAGTTATAAATTATCCTTCAGATCTCGGTTGTGATCAAAAAGCGTTTACAGAGACCACTCAGAAAAGGTCAGCTTCCCCATCTACTGCAATGTGGTTTATCCCATTTTTACGCCTGATTTTACCTGTATTTATCTATAGCCATAAGCTTGAGGGCAGACACACTATTTTTGCTCACTGCTAAGCTAAGTAGGCATTCTGTTCAGCACCTATTGAACATCTATTTTCTACATCGCCTTTTTGCACACATATATTCAAAATGCATCCATAAACACTGTACTACAATATGAAACACTAACTCCATTGGTGGTAGCCCAGAATCTTAAGATTTCTTCACCTGTTAAAAACTTACCAACATATCCCACGCACTGTGACTCTTAAATCTATCTACAAACTCAACTAGAAACAAGAGGGTTAAAGAAGGTCAAGAGAATTCAAGTTACAAAGAGAGCTAAATATGAATACAACGAACTTGATCTCAAATGCCACAGAAACTTTAAAAATACTACTCTGCACAGATTGAATTAGGTTCCAACAATAATTACTGTTTGATGTTGGTATTTTCCTTTCTGCTGAGGCCAATCTCTCAGGTAAATTTCTCAACTTAGTAAATTACACAGCTGTTCCTGTTTCAAGGAAGAGGAAGTGGGAACAATAAGGACTGGGGGAGGGTAGGCTACTGCGAGCAACTTTGTTGGAAATCAAATCCTGCTGCTGGCTGTGAAGTGAGATCAGCCTCACAGCTGGAGTCCAAGAGGACCCTCGTGGACTCTATCAGCTTCAAGTGTGGTCAGAGAATGTTCGCATCTTCTGGGGAAATCCACCCCTAAGTCAATCTCAAGTGTACCCTCTCCTAACACACTACGCAAACCAAGATTGCTGTTAACAGGTGAGTTTGATTTAGAGAAAGGGAGGACGGTGGAGAGAGAGGAGAAAGGAGGGCAACCAGTAAGAGAAACTGAAGACGTAAGTGCTCATAATTTGTCTTTCTGGGACACACATTCACTCATGTACATTACAGCCATTACAGAAACAATTCGTTTTTATGACTTACAGAATTCTTTTAACGTAAGCAAGTCATATACAAAACTGAGTTCAACATCAAATAGGAAAAGCTTAGTCCTGAGAGTGATTTGATAAGATATATACTATATAAAGTAGAGAAATAGCTGTTGCCAGTTTTAACCTTCAGTAATTTAAGAAAGCAAACTTGGCTGGTGCTAGCTGTCATTTTGGTAATGGCTTAAAAAAATCCAACAGGCACAAGAAAACTGACAGGGATGCGTACTTCTAATCTGTACGTCTTGTAGCTTGACACCCCAAAGGGCAAGACGCTTTGGGGGATGAAAACTAGTCTCTCAGTGGTTTAGAGCAGTGCTTCTTGGACTTGAGGCTGCACGGGGTTCTTCTTAAAGTTAACATTTCCACTCAAGCAAAGGTGAGGCCTGAAATTCAGAGTAACAGACTCCGAGGTGACATTGATATTGCTAGTCTGCAGGCACACCGTGGGCAGCAGGGGTCTGGTCATTCCTCCTAGAAAGCACGCCTGAGTGGAGCTCTTCCTCCTGCTGCCTGCTTCCCCACAGCACCTGTGGGCCCCTCTACTATGCATCTCACACACACACAGAATAATTAAATAGCAGTTTAGTTCTAAAATGTGTGCAGCCATTAGGCAGCTTTGAACTTGAAAACCTGCTACCCTTTTGCATTTCCTGTGGCCAGTGTTTGACTCGGTCAGGCCTGCAGTTATTTTCACTGGCACGTTTCTTTAGAAATAGTTATGAGTCAACGTGTTGGGTTTCAGGACCACCTCTGCAGAACTACATTTAACACATAAATATCACATCCTTCTCAAGTCTCCATTTTCACGTGATACCTGCATTATTCTGCAAATCCAGAAAACAGGGCAGACATGTTTGCTATGTGTCAGGTGCTTTATATATATTATCATTAAATTCTAATAAGCAACTGATGTAGTTTTATGGATGAAGAAATCAAGAGACTTTACAACCTAACTTGCTTGGTGTCCACGTACAGGAATCAAAGAATAGGGCTTTGAAGCCAAACAACTGCACTACAGAAATGTTCATGTGAATTTATAATAATCTTTCCTAGTATCAATTAATTATACTACAGATATATACAAATGATACTAAATAGGGTTCTTAGAAGTCATTTTGATAAAATGTGGTGTAGTATTTAGAAGATATGTGAAAAAAATCATTGTTGGCATGTACTCTACGTATTTTATTCCTCATGAAGAATAAAGAACATTTATCTACTTACTAATGAAACTTTTTTAATAGGTTCTAAGACAAAGTATCAGCATGAAGGTTTAACTCATAAGTAATCAAGAACAGACAATTATAACTACTAGGGTAATTTCTTTTAATGAATTATCATTATATATATATCCAGTAGTATTTTAAATTTTAGTTAAAAGTTGGATATGAAATAATTTATCAAGAATTGAATCTTCATTTGGATGATATGATTTACCGACCTATCTTTTAATAGCAAAACTGCCCCCTGCCCCCTAAATGCCAACAGTGCTTCTTACTAAAAGGTTTACATTTAGAAACCAGAAATTTAAGAAAGAGAAGAAAGGAAAGAAGCGAGGGAGGGCAGAGAGGAGGGGAGGAGAAAGAGCGAGGGGAGGGATTGCTTACTTGTAATTAATTGTTAACAAAACTACAATCCTCTACAGCTCACCACTGGAGGCCTGGTTTGCTCTCACAAGAATACATTATGAAACTGATATGTTAATTCGAAACACTTCATTTAAAATGCTATTGCAATACAGCAGCATATTATAAAATTCTAAGGTTCTTAATAAACTACTTAAATTGATGAAAATAAGAAATTAAGTTCACAACATAATGGCCAAGTGGTTATGATCTAATGAAGTATTATTTTTGAAAACCTCCTCTGCTGAAGAAATTTCACCTTCTGTATGAGACTCTCTCAGTAGCTGTCAGTCTTCAAACCTGTGTAAATCCCTAAGCCTCCACACTTATATGTCAGCAACAAAAAAATGGTGGAAAGATAAAATGAAAAAATTCTTATAAATTTATCAAAGTACATTTAGAAGTACTTAAGTTTTCTTTATGAAGCTTTCTTTAAACATTTAATACTTCAATCAAATGTGTCTAAAAACATTTCACAGGAGATTCAATAGAAACTTCCAGTACTACCATGAAAGCAATTAGCACATGAGCACCTGAAGCAGATCACAGTCATGTGTTTTTGTTAAATATTTTCTCATAAAGTAATACAAAAAGAGAACCTTGTTCAACATCAAAACATCAGTGTATCAATAAGCCTTGAATCATCAAGTGAAGCCCGTTTCCTATACAACTAAAACACAGCCGACAAGCTGCTTGAGATCAGCAGCAACTTGTGAGGCGGTGATGAGATGGTGGCAGCTAACTAGAAAGGAGAATATGACCAGAACTGAAACAGAACATAGCAGAAGCAGTAACAAATATGAAGACATGGCTCATATAAACTGGGATGAACCAGGAAGAAAAATATACATGTACTTGCTCTCTCATACACATACCCATACCATTTTGGAACGTAAGTCAACAGAAAAATAATCATAATGTTTTCTCAGTTGGAGCAGAAGACTCTAAGGAGAGTTATCAGTAAAATTTAATAGGAATATTTATAATGTAAAATCCTTAAAGGGTGTAAATTTCTGAAAGAAAATTAGAGATTCAAATTTTCATTGCAAAAGTCTTTTCAGAGCCAGAACTACACAATTAGTATATGCTATTCAAAAAAGGAAAGGAAAATAAACTAAAAACTAACTAAGGAGGAAGAGAACTAGTTTGAAAAGAAAAATCTTTCTTGGTTGAAGAGAAAATAAGTACCAAGTAAAATACTTAGAGAAAGGCATGTATAGAGTGTTTGCATTTACTGTGTATGCCTTTGCCATAGAGAAATATGTAAATTTCATGTGGCAACTCCTTTGCCTCTGGTATAAACTGCTGCCTTTTGAAAATAAAATATATATGAATTTTAAATAGAGGAGACTAATTTCACATTAAAGTAAAATTCGATTTAACCTTTCTACTTTTCTTTATCATTACAAAAATTAGATGACCAGATATTATCCCTATAAAAAGTTAAACTTTAAATCACTAAAAGCAATCTAGATCATGAGACTTAAAACTCCAAACTACTACTGTGACTGAACACTTTGCACTGTTTAGTATCTTGCTATTTTCTAAAAATACTTCAGAAAGTAGGAATTTTGTAGAACACACGATTCTTAGCGACAGCATCTTCACTTTGCCTTGCAGTTTCACTCAAGTCTCACTGAAAAATATCTGAAATGCACCCATAAAGGATAGAGCCCACAAAACTTTACAGAATAATCGTGGAACTCTCTTCACTTCCTGAAGATCAACAGTATAATCCTAAATTTTTTGTGTATGAAACCATAAAACAAATACATCTGAGGGGAAAAATGTTACACTATATCCAAAACTTTACTTTTTTAAAGCTCTATTGTCCCTACAGCATAGAACCAAAAAAATTTTTAGTGGTTTCTAATAGGTTGCATTTAAATTCCGAAAAGATCACTTAAAGCTCAATAAATTAGTCTTCATTAATAGTATTTTTTTAAAGTGGCCAAAGCACATACATCAACATTACATCTGAGTTCCACCTAAAGACAGAAGAAAATTGCCCTCGAAACCAAAGCTACACATACACCGTTTTACTTTATAGAATTGCTCCAGCATCTTTTTTTGTCAGAATCATTAAAATCACCATACCTGTCTGGACCGAGGTCTACCAGGAGAAAACTTCCTTTTGGTAATAGCTGGTTTGCCCATGCCAATTTTGGGGGTGACTGAGATGTACGTGGTTGGCAGGATGTTTGCAACAGAGGCGTTGGGAGTGGAAGGGTAACTGTGCAGCATGTCATGGGAAGGCAAGTCGGAAGAAAGTGCTGGAGAGGAAGACACGTGAGCCTTGCTTGTGTCCGCTGCTGAGGAAGACGATGACTCGGTCTCAGAGGATAGTTTCACAAATCTGCCCTCTTGGCATAAGCCATCTTTCACTTGACTCTCAACTGCAGGAGCCGCTTCCAAGTCCATAAATGCAGAAGGCTCAGGGTTTTCTCTCTGTTCCCTTTCTACAGCCAAATGTTCTGTAGAACATAAAGAAGTGCTTTCCCCATCTGGGGACACTAAGGTTTCCAGTGGGAGAATGACAGACTCAATGGTGACTTCGGGAGGCCGAGACTCTTCCGGCGACGCCACCACATTCGGCTCCTCCACTGACTGCACTTCCTCCTGCAGCACAACCAGCTGGGGAGGGAGGGCGTCAGCGCGCTCGGTCACTTCCATGCTGTTCTCACTTGGCCTGTCACAGGTACATGCCACTTTCGGACACATCTCCACTGCTTCACCATCAACTTCACGAGAAATCTGATTTTCCGATTCAGGATCCATTTTATCTTGGGATGATTCTAGAAAATTTGGAATATCTATTATGTTAATGTACATATGAATTTTAAAATTCCTAACTATGAGTAGGTATAAAACATCAATGCCTTAAATGTCTGTAGCTCTATGGTTTAAAAGTAACAGGCTTGGATGGGAAAAAAGATGGGGTAGGGAGGGCTTCCAAAACATTACTTTTGGTTAAAATCACGCCTTAAAATCAGATGGTATTCATCAAGAAAGGCAATTATTAAGTTTAGTGTCAATACACACCAGGGTTTATGGATTAGAATAAGTCACAGATCAAACCAGAAAACCTACAAAAACACTGCCTTAATAGGATCCCCAGAGTTCAAGGTAATTTCTGGTAGGAATATTAAAACAGAATTAATTTCCAATATACCAATTATACATATATAATGTTTTACAGTTTGAGCACTTACAAAGGATTTAGAATTCTGTAAGTAAAATTACATTCGTTTTATAGCTAGGAAAATGAGGCTCAGTGATATTACACAGTATGTCCAAGTTTGAAGAGCAAAGATTAGTCTAAAAAGGATCTGCAATAAGCAGACACAAGATCTAACAAAGCTTCTGTAGACCGAAATGAGTAACGACCACAGACAGAAAAGACTTTGCTTAGCTATACTTGCTAACATAATCAACATTTTCTTTTTGGCAAGGGAGGGGTGGGGGATATAATTCTTGTTCTTCCTCATCATCTATATAACCAAAGAGACTTATCTTAACAAATCAATGAACAAAACTAGACATCAGAAGTATCTAAAGTTACTAATCGGTAAATTTTAAATCAGGGTACTAAGTGTGTTAAAACTTTAACCCAGTATACTTAGGAGTAAGGTCAGAGGTTCAACTGACATGAGCCCCAAGTGGCTCTGTTAAGTGAGAGCACTGACGAAAACCAGCACTTCTTTCAAAAGCCATCAAGGTTAATCTCTAAGGCACATTAATAAGGATGCTAATTTCCTTGTTCACCATTTACCATGGAAATTGAAATTCTTAATGTTTGAAATTTTAGTGATGAAACCTCACTTCTCATTCCTGCTTTATTAAAAGACTACAGCTGAAAAGAAAACAGCAAATAACAGATCTGATTATACTGAAATTTTTAAACATAAAAGTGCTTCAAAAATATTTTAAAAGCGATAAAAAATTTTAAAACGGAAAATACACATAAATGAAGTAAACATTTATAGGTTTAAAACCAAAAGTCCCACCATCTGAATGACTCCAGTGAAACACACTGATCTTAGTGCTATCTGGAATGCCTAAACTACGTGCTACCAGGAGGCTAAGAACCTCAAGTCTCACCAGTGAAGGGAGACACACGGAACATGAGCATGCTCTTTCTCCTTTGAGCTAGGCAGGAAGGGTTAAGAGCATAAACATGCCCTACTTCTGCTTTAGAAATTCACTTCCAACTGTTTATAAAAAGGATCACTGAACCACAGATCTAACTACCAAAATGTGAACACTGCAACAGCAATCAATTCTCTGGTGCTGAACAGTTCTCTAGTTTGGGAAAATGAACGGAGAAGACAAGGACTTAAATCTGCACAGTGACCATACAGGTGTAACGATGTGAATCAGCTCGGACAACATGAATGGGCTGCTTACCAGAAACGAGAAGTCCACGCATGTCACAACTTTCTGGTGGATTACTCCTCTGCTGCTCTCCGGGATGGATGTGAACTGCTGTGAATAACACATTTGTGGGATCTCCAGAAAGGAGTCAAAATTTCTGTACTTCTCTAACACTGCTTTCTCAACGCTATTTTCAGTAAGATATTTATCCTACTGACAAATACCAATTTCAAATTTAAGCATAAAACATCTTGCTACTACTATTCATTTGAAGAAGGATATGAAAATGAAACAAGGAATCTGGTTGCATATTATAAGACTATTATAGTTTTGTCTTATTTTTCTTCACTTTCCCTTTTTATGAAGTATAACTTTCAATGAGAATTGTTAAATATAAATTTAACCTCAAAAAATCTCAAGAAGTTTTTATGTATCAACTCAACTTATATAACATACAGTATCACATACAACCCCACGGACTTTGAGGGGAGACCAAGATGAAATTTAATAAGTGGTTTTTCCCCAACCTGATCTCTCATTAATTCCAGATCCTCAGGTACAATAATAGCTATTACCAATATTGCAACAACCATAACTGAAATATCCTTGAAATAACTGAAATAATCCTCAAAAGGACTGCTTAGACAATCTGAAACAATGAATCTTTCATTATCTCAGCATGCAACATCTCACAATCAGCAACAGCTCTAGTTAGTAATCATGTAACTAAAGAAATTGCTTCTTAATGAGAATCACTTGATCCCTAAACAAGGCATATATTTAAGCCTAGGTTACAGCTAACTATAATATATACATGCCCTTTCCCTGATTAACTAATAAATTATAAAAATTTAATGAAGTTTATTTTACTTAAAAAGGCACCTCTCTGAATAATTTAATACATGAGGATGTCTTGGCAAAATTTTATTTAGGGTACGAAAGTTTCAGTATACGTCCACATATTCACTCTATACACACATTTTCTTCAGAGAACAGACTATACATCCATCACCAAAAACATCCTTACCGTCTGGAGCAACTCCAGGTGCGGGCTCCTGACCAGCAACATCTTTATTAACTGCTTGCTCCAGAAATACCATGTGGTCTTCAGGGCCTTCAACTTCCATTTCACTGTTATAATCTTAACAAAAAATTATTCATCCTTTACCTTAGAATGAGCTTTTCTGTTTTTGCTAAGTCAACAATCATTCCCTTGTTCTAATGGGAGTAAATTATCACTAAAAATGCCATGAATTCTTCAGATTTTTCTACTTTGAACCAAATACATAATCTTATTTTTTCTAATATGGAAAATATAACACATTAAAAAGCTTAACTCACATTTTACTATTTTAAAAGGACATCACACAACTGTATACTGATGGAATACTAGAAAGAAAATGTTGGTAATCAAGATATGTCTACTTCTAAACCCCTTGCAGATGATGAATTAGAACTTTTATAGACGCTGGCCACTCATGATGATGAAAATGGAAACCAATCTGATTAGCAAGTCTGTTCCCTTTACAATCTCAGAGTCTTGTTATTACATTTATAATCAATGGTATACTAGTAAAACCACATGAAATTTGTTTGGAGTAAAATAAAACTAGAGCATGAAGTACAAATTAGGTCATACAGCCAAACAATACGGAACTTCCACTTACTGGCCCAAAAAACAGGAGAGTACACTAGTCTTGTAATTAAAATCTAAGGTGAATAGTTGTAAAAAAGCTAGATTAGATGTGAGCCATGAGATTCAGAGATAACCAGGAACACCTGTACAGAAACTGGAGTCCCTCACTGTTACTGAGGTGATACGCTGGTGGCTGCCTGGCACATCGTCACAGAAAACAAAATGTCTCACAGGTACCTGCAGGGAGCTCAGCCATCTCCACCTCTTCACCTGGCTGCAAGGGGTCCATCTCAGCCGCCACGTGTTTGCAATACAGACAGATGTACTCTTCTCGGAGCTGAGGGTCCGGTTCATGATCTGCTGGTTTGTCACATTCTAAGTGAACCCATCTGCGATGATAAATATATTTAAATAAAATGCTCCAATTTAAAGTTTAATTAATATTTAAGGAAAAGAGATAAGGACTGAGAAACTGGATACAGCGAGGGCTCAGGTGACAGAAGAGAGGTTAGAGGGTTAGCAATCGAAGGTTCTAGAAGAGGGGCTGTCATTTTTGGATGTCACCAAAGGTGTTGACTTAAAAAAAAATTTTTTTCAAACTATTTTCTCTTTATTTTCCTCCTCCCAATGCTTGCTTCTGGTCTTATTTTTTTGCCCACTTACATCATCATGTCTTTCAGACTCATACAAAACATATTTAATTCCATCTACAATAGCAATCAGTACTAAAAGGATTACTGGAATGACAAAAGCTTGGATTTCAAAATATACGGCAGAGCAGATGACTATGTGAATAGAAGAACACACAAATACTCCAGCAGAGTAACTATCTTCTTACCTTTTGCACATATTACAATGAAGCATGTCTTTCTGCAATTCTGGATGGTAGCACTTCCCACAGAAAGGACACAAGTTCTCCTGCTGCTGGTAACAACTGTCACACACCAGGCAATTGTGGTGCCACTGAGAACTAGAGCGTGTGCCACACTCTACACAGATTCTGCAATTCTAAACACCAGGAAAAATGAAAACAAAAACAGTTTGTTCTGCATGTGTACTGCAGTTCTGGTGTACATCTTTTTAAAAAAACCAATGAAACATTTGTAGATCATATATTAAACTTTAATTTTTATGACACTAAATTTAGGGTATATGTTTTTGAAAAAGCTGCTTGTTTTGAATATCTGGTATCATTCAATTTACACTAAAACTTCCTGGAAAGTGTAAGTAGGGGATAGAGACATCCAAGAAAACATAAACGGGGGAGGAAGAAAACCAAAAACATGGCAATCCAAACTTCAAAAAAAGAAACACGATCCAGAATCAGGAAGCAGCTTGTGTTGAGTAAGTCCTGCTCAACTCCCTACTGTGAAAGCAAAATGGCCCTGCTAGGGAATTCCGTTGGTTTATGTGTAGCTCAGAAACTAAAAAGAAGAATTTGCGCTAAGGAAACAATGATGATCCACTCCAAATGATCAGGTGTCTGAAATTATGGAAATAATCACTCAACACGAAAATCCAATACGACTGCTCATATTTTCAGAACAGAGAGTGGCACCATCCTTAGCAAAGAACTACTGATGGCAGGCCTGGCAGAGGCCTGTGACACCTCCTTCTGGGCCTGTGAGCGAAGTGGCCTTAACATCCAGGGTACAAGGCTCATAAACTATGGGATGCTCACTACTCAACCCCAACTTTGCAATCTAAATCACCAATAAAAAGGAACTTACTTTCTGAGCTGCCGTTATCTTTTAATATAAAAGAGATGTTCACTAAAAAAGAGAAACTAGCATGAACCACAGATCTGCTAAAGTCTGTATACAGGTTATACAGTGGATGTGCTCATACACATAGATGCCAAAACCCTAAAATGTTAGAAAACAAACTCCAATAGCAAATTAAGAAAATAATAAAACCATGCCAAATGGAGTTTTAAAAAAATGCAAAGATGGTTAAATATTAGGAAAAAAACTAATAAAATTTAACATATTATTAGGTCTGAGAAGATAAATTATTTCACTAGATGCTGAAAAGGCCTTTGCAAAAAAAATGAAAATCCATTCCTAATTAAAAAAAAAAAAACTTTGCAGACAATAAAAAAGCGTGGGTATTTCCTTAATATGAGATACACACAAATTTCAACTCAAAAGCTAGCATTTTATTTCTAACTGGGGAATCCTAGAGACATTCCCACTAAGGTCAGAAAGGAAGCAAGGATGCCTACTATCTCCACCATTTAACATGGTTCTGAATCAATGTAAACACTGAAACAAATGAAAACAGAGGCAAAAGGAAGAGAAGAACCAACAGTACTTGTAGATGACAGCATACGTGAAATCCTAGAGAATCTATTTTAAATGTAATAAAAGAATTTAACAAAATAGCAAGATTAAAATAAGCAATAAAATTCACAAGCACAAACAATAACCAGTTAAGAGACATAATGAATGGCAAAGTCCAATTTATAACATCAACAAAAGAGAGAAAATGTTTAAGAAGAAACTTAAGAGAACTCTCAGATGGTTCAAGCTGGATTTAGAAAAGGCAGAGGAACCAGTGATTAAATTGCCAAGGTCCGTTTGATCACTGGAGAATTCCAGAAAAACATCTGTTTTATTGACTACGCTAAAGCCTTTGACTGTGTGGATCGCAACAAACTGTGGAACATTCTTCAAGAGATGGGAATAACAGACCACCTGACCTGCTTCCTGAGAAACCTGCATATGGGTCAGGAAGCAACCGTTAGAACCGGTCACAGAACAACGGACTGGTTCCAAATCGGGAAAGGAGTGTGTCAAGGCTATATACTGTTACCCTGCTTATTTAACTTATATGCAGAGTACATCAGGCTGGAGGAAGCACAAGCTGCAATCAAGACTGCTGGGAGAAGTATCAATAACCTCACATATGCAGATGACACCACCCTCATGACAGAAAGCGAAGAGCAACTAAGAGCCTCTTGATGAAGGAGAAAGAGGAGTGAAAAAGCTGGCTTAAAATTCAACATTCAAAAAGGAAGATCGTGGCACCCGGTTGCATTACTTCATGGCAAATAATGGGGAAACAATGGAAACAGTGAGAGACTATTTTCCTGGGCTCCAAGATCACTGCAGATGGTGACTGCAGCCATGAAATTAAAAGATGCTTACTCCTTGGAAGAAAAGCTATGACCAACCTAGACAGCATATTAAAACGCAGAGACATTACTGTGCCAGCAGAGGTCCATCTAGCCAAGGCTATGGTTTTTCCAGTGGTCATGCATGGATGTGAGAGTTGGACCTAAACCCTAAAGGAAATCAATTCTGAATATTCACTGGAAGGACTGATGCTGAAGCTCCAACACACTGGCTACCTGAGGCGAAGCGAACTCACTGGAAAAGACCCTGATGCTGGGAAAGATTGAGGGCAGGAGGAGAAGGAGACGACAGAGGATGAGATGGCTGGATGGCATCACCAACTCAATGGACATGAGTTTGAGCAAGTTACAGGAGATGGTGAAGGACAGGGAAGCCTGGTGTGCTGCAGGCCATGGCGTCACAAACAGTAAGACATAACTGAGCCACTGAACAAACAACAAAGAAATGTCTAAAACCTATACAAGGAAAATTAGAAAGCATTCCTAGAAGACTTTAAACCAGACTTGAACAAATGCAAAGATATACTGTGTTCTTAGGATGTCTTAACATCAAGATGTCACTATCAACATTACATTTAAAGTAACACTGATAAAAATTCCAGTAAGATTCTTCATGGAGCCTAGAGTTCACATGCTTCCCAGGTGGCTCAGGGGTAAAGAATCTGTCTGCCAAAGCAGGAGATGTGGGTTCCATCCTTGAGTCTGGAAGATCCTCCAGAGGAGGAAATGGCAACCCATTCCCAGTATTCTTGCCCAGAAAAATCCCATGGACAGAAAACCTGGCGGGATACTACAAAAACTGGATTAGAGAGTCGTACGTAAAAAAATAATGCAGAAACTAGAAAAACATATGAACTCTCATATAACCTCAGCATAGGCAAAGTCTTTCTAATTTTAACTAAAAACTCCAAAAGCAATAGAAGACTGATAAATCTGACTACATAAAAATAAACTTTTACATGGCAAAAAAAAAAAACTACCCCACAGGTGAAGTCAAAAGGCAAACTGGAAGAAAATACTTGCATCATACAACACAGATAAAGGCCTTATAACCCAACTATATTAGGAACTCTTAACTGGGGTGGGGTAGGGGTCAAAATCTTCAAGAGTAACACGCAAAACACAAGAGAAGACTACTCATAAAAGGGGGTGAAAATGACCCTTAAGCATAAGAAAATATGGCCAACTTCACTCGAGAGAAATGAAAATTAAACTACATTGAGGTAACATTTTTCACTCATAAGACAGGCAAAAAATCAAAAAGCCAAATAGGACACCCTATTGACAAGAATGTAGAAAAGAACTTCTCTACGCGTGAGTGGCAGCAGCAGGAACTGACGCAAGTCCCATGAAAGGGAATTTGACAATACCAAACAAAATTACATATGCAATTATCCTCCCACCCCAGCCAACAAACCCACTTCTAGTAATTTATTCTAGAGATCTGCTCCCGGCAATTCAAAAACCCATATGCACAAAGTTACTGACTACAGAATCATTCTAATGTAAAATACCAGAAACGACCTAAATATCGAAGCATAGAACACAGGTTGAAAAACTGTGTTTCAAATAAAAAAAAAAAAGGAATGAGGAAGACTTCTATAAACTGAATTGAATTCCAGATAATAAGTAAAAAAAGTAACATGCCAAAGAGCACATATAATAATATGCTGCCTTCAGGGTAGAAAAGGGAAACATGTTTGCTTATCATTAAAAAAAACACACACAGGAAGGACAAACCAAAAGTTTCTGAAACAGTGTTAACATCCTCTGCACTTTTAAACTAAAAAGCCAAGAATGAGAAATTAAAAACACTTCAAGAATAACAGGCAAAGCACAAGGATTCTCACTAGACACTATGAAAGAACAGATATGTAAGCATGAGGGAAGGCAAGGAACTTGGCGGGAGGGATCAGAATTGGGGTACTGGTATAAATTCGTCACTTATAAATGATGTCCATATTTGAGTACACACATACTTTCGTGTGTACTTGTACACATGCACACACGTGTGTGTGTGCAGGCATGCAGTTCCTGCCTCGCTTGCTGAGAGGACACAGCGGCGCACGCCCACAGAGCAGTGCGCACGCCCGGCAGCGCACCTCCACTAAAGGAGCGTGGCCTGTTTACAGAAAGGAGGACTGACGAGTCCAGGGCAGGGAAGGCATGTCTTGCTATGCCCAAATGTAATGAAGTGCTCAAATGAATGGGAGGACATCTAACAAAAACACAGGAGCCAGCTTGAAAAGACCACCAAAGGCAAAAATGGAACAATCTGAGCACAAAACAAATCAGGTACAGTAATCAATTATTGACAACAAGAATTCATGAGTCAGTACTGAGAATATATAAATCATTTTAACATGTGAAAGAAGGGCGGATTCTGGATTACAATAGAATGCAGAGGTTGACAGGTAAACATTTACTTAGAAAAGCATATTTTACAAAAAACAGGTTAAAACACTGCATCAGGCATTGGTTCCTATCATCTTGGAGAAAATTTTGAGGAGCAATAAGCAATAAGCAATAAGATATCTGCAAGGTCAAGTGTCTCCTCACATAACACTTTTTTAGATACAAGAGGGTAAAACCAGTGGAGAAAGCTGACAGCAGCCTGACCAGATGCTCAGAACTCACATTGCCTATAAGGGAGAGGGACGCTCCAGGCGCGTCCAGGGGAGGGCCTGCCAAGGGCACAGACCTGCTCAATCTTCTGGCTAAGAACGACGTCAAAGACAAAAGAAGCAAAGTTCCATTTGTGATTAAAACAAACAAATAATCCAGGCATGTGAGGAAAAACTCTATTATTCAACACTGTCAATATCAGACAGACAAAGGAGGGTTTAAGAACTTTCCAGACTAAAGGAGTCTCAAGAAACATGACAACTAAATGGAACACCTGACCCTAGACTAGATCCTGGAACCTACAGGGAAGAGGCAAATGCTGTGTGGGACACTAAATCAAGTGACAAGTTGAAATATGAAGGGTAGACTAGATTGATGTAAATGTGCGGAGTGGTAATAGTGCAGTGATTATGTAAGAATATCCTCATTATTAAGAAATACACATTTATGTACTTAAGGGTAAAGGGAACATGGTGTGTGTAACTCACCCTTCACATGGTTCAGGGGAAAAAAAAATTAATACACAGAGTGGAGGGGCAGGGAAGAGGTAGAAAGGAGAAAGGCCACGATGACCCTACTGAAATTCCAACAACTAAAGAATCCAGGTAAATAGCAATGGGCATTATTTTTATTTTTCTTGCTTTTAAAGGTTTGAAATTACTCCCAAATAAAGCCTTTTAAAATGCATCATATACCAACACACTGGCATTCTCAAGAGAGAAACAGAAAAGCAAGCTGCGGGACGATGACTGGTATACAAAATCCTGAAAGGAGCATCCCTACCTCAGTTCAAACAGCACACTAGACTGACACTCCCAGGAAGGCACACCTAGCTGCCCCTGTACCTCCAGCCTCCACCAGTGTCTGAATTTGACTCAAGACTATAAACAGATATGAAAGAATTCACCAGTAGAGAAAGGGTATCACTCTTCAAACTGCTCAGAGGATAAGTATTCCTATGAAAAACTCCAGGATAATTGAGCACTTACGTCAAGCAATATGCTGAGCACTTTACAATCATTTCACTAAATCCAACACCCCTTTGAGGGAAGGACTTTAGCTACAGAATGAAACTTGGCTTACGGAAGTCAAATAAATTGCCAGAGATCTTGTATTTACTAAGTGAAATGACTGAGATTTGACTCCACTGCCTAATCTTTTAAATCATTTTATAATACCTACACAGAACAGAAGAAAACACACTGCACTATCTACTCATATTCTCAACAGTATTATAAGTAATTCTGCCATGTGAAAACCAGCAGCAATTACAGAAAACAAATCAGTAAGAGGGCAGCACAAAGGGAAGCCAGAGAACAGCCTCCAGAAACAAACTCGGAATTCTGGACACATTTTCCAAGATAATGAAAACCACGACAAAGAAAATAATGATTTAAAACAGGAAACAGAATTACCTAAATGCTATACTAAAGGTTATTAAAGAGAACGTAAAGAAGGTAAATATGTTTTTAAAAGAGAAAGAAGGTGTATTTATTTAATCAACACTTACTGGACCTAAAAGGAGAATGACAACGGTCAACACAGAAAGAAAAAGTTTCCAGAATAAAAAGAAAAAAGTTGTAATGCAACACTCTGCCACATGAAATTCGTGTCATAGGTGGAAGGCAATAGTCTCTTTCAGGTTTCTAAGAGTCCAGAAAACTTAAGATTTTTTAAAAATAGAGGTGCATAACCATGTCTCCAAAAGACTAGTGGTGAGATGACATTGGAAACTAGAGAGAAGATTCCACCCACCCCTCTCGCCAAAGAAAAAGTGACGTGATCTACAGTCTAGGTTAACTTAAGACAGAAGGCAGAGAGAAAACTTCTGATTTCTTCATTTTCAATGGGAAACAGGAGCAGAAAATGTTATAGTTTCATTTATAACTTAATATTAGTAAAATACAATTCTGAATTACAATCATTGCATGGAATAAAAATAACTGAAAAACAGAAAGCTAAAAGAACACTTGTCTTAAAACAGCCAAGCATTTCAATTACACCCATTAATCTAAGTGCTTGACTATTAAACCCTTCAAAAGGTACACTTAAAATGACACAGAAGGGTCCAATATAACGATGTGAAAAGATCATATTCAACTTGTAAACTAAAACCCTGCACGACCATATTGTCAAGCAAAGCAAAATATCCGGTTCCCTCCTCCCAAAAAGAGGGCATACACAGCATACAGAGTACAGTTTCACACTGATAAAAAAGCAGATTATCATTAACCTGACATACCTGCTTAATCCAGCAGAAAACAGTTTTTTGAAGGAAAAAAAAAATTAAAGGAGAAATTGATAGTGGTCAATTGTAACTACATCTGAATATGCTGTTGAATCAAACAGCCAAAAACAGGGGGGGAAAGCTTCATCTAATTAATAAACACAAATACTACAAGTTTAAAACGTCACCATTGGAAGGCATCCAAATATACGTCATAAAGCTACAGTAGCGAAACTAATTTAGCACAAAGCAGAATCTAATGTTTAAGTACAACCTGAAAAAATAAATGTGCCTAAAGTTAACAGTACAAAAACTTTGAGTGCAGCCAAAGCTATAATCAAAGGTAAATTTATAGTCTGAAGTATCTCTTCCTTAGGAAAGCGAAGGAAGCGATCACGAATTCAACTTCCTATTTCAGAAAAGTAAAAAGAAGAGCGGTGGCGGAGATTAACGGTAAACATACAAACGCATCCGACGCAGCTTTCTTTCTTCAACCCGGAACCGAACCAAACCATGGGACAACCCGCGGAAGCGCCCCGGCCCACAGCCAGGAAGCAACTGCTCCCGGGCTGCAGGAGCCCGAGCCTCCTCCGCCCCGGGGTCGCCCAGGCGACCACACCTGAGAACGGTTACCCGCGGGCTCTGCCCCGCCCTGTTACGCCCCACACCCTAGGACCAGGTGCGCGCCGGCAGGTCCAGGTGCTGGCGCTCCCACGGGGTTGAGCGGGGCGCGGCCCCCCGGCGCCTCCTCCCACCGCCCCACCCAGGCCCCATCCCCGGGAACCTACCGGCAGGATCGCCACCCCTTCCAAGACTCTCCAAGGAGGGACCACCGACACCTACCGCACCACCGTCCAGCACCGCGTCCCCGCAGGCAGCTCCGGGAAGCAGCCCCAGGCTGGCGCCACCTCGAGGCCTGCGAGCCCCACGCGAAAGCGCCTCCTCCAGGAAACCTGCGAGGCCTCGGCTTCCAACGATCACCTCTTATCTCCGCCCCGCCCCCACAAGGCCCCGCCCACCCCGCCCCAGCTCCTGAAGGCCACGCCCCTCCAGCCGGAAGGATGCGGACACCAAGACCCCGAGCGCAAAATCGAGGGCAGAAGTCACAGAAGCGCGTTTCTGTGTTCCTGGGACTAGACTGCGAGGGCGCAGGGAGACCGCAGGTGTATTCTTTGCGGTCTACATGTTTCGTGAAATCCTGACATTTTTCATGGAATTGCTAACTCTAAAAAATACAGGGAATTCCCTGGTGGTCAAGTGGTTGGGGTTCAATCCCTGGTCGGGAACGAGGGTCCCGCAAGATAATCAATCATTCAGTTTTCTAAAATAGTTAATATAAAATGTAACTGCTTCCCTGGTGGCTCAGACGTAAATTCGCCTACAGTGCAAGAGATGCGGGTTCGATCCCTGGGTCAGGAAGGTTCCCTGGAGCAGGGAATAGATGCCCACTCCGGTATTCTTGCCTGGGGAACCCCTGGACAGAGGAGCCTGGCGGGCTGCATAGTGCATGGGGCCACAAAGACTCGGACACGACTGAGCGACTAACACTTGCACTTTCAACTGCACTTAGCATTTGTATTTTTTGTTACGTTAGTCCCAAGTGCTCTCTAAGACGTGTGAAAGATGCAAGATTTTGCACAGTAAGAATGAGGCTGTGGACCGCACAGGGAAGCTGCTCGGGCAGCAGGGAGCAGCACCCGCGGAGCCAGGGGATTCTTCACACATCACCTGACAATAGGAACTGCACACAGCACACGGTAATTTATAAAGAGAAACGCCTGCGTTTTAGAAACAATTGAATTAATACCCCTGTTTACTACAGATTTCAACTGTGCCATTACAGTGCACTTGTGAACTAAAAGGTTTCTTAAGTTCTTGAGTATCACTTTATTCATTACATCTGCCGTGCAAGGAATTGCTGGTTGGCACTTTTGAGGTCTGATTACTCTGAACCAGTAAACCCAGTCCTGGCTTTATCAAACTACTTTTATACAAATACTTATTATACAAAAGGCATTCTCTGTATGAACATTATGAAAGACAAAGAATGCCATTCTATTAAACCACATCTTGGCAATGTAGTTTAAAAAGCAAAATTATTTTAGATTAAATTAATATTTATTTTCTAAGTTAAGCCAGTGTAATTACCATATATCAAAGAACTTTATGCCTAGCTTCATGTCTGCTCTGTGAAATTAAGACTACAATAATAATTTAAAAAAAAAAACTTCAGCCTGAGGGGGTATGTAGAGATGCCCAATGGATCTAGAGAGTCTTTAGTTCTCTAGGGCCCAAACCCTAACATAGATAAAGATCAGACTAATATTCTTTGGCACTCCCCTGGCGGTCCAGGGGTTAAGACTGTGCTCCCTATGTGGTTGGCATGGGTTCAATCCCTCACAGGAGAACTGAGATCCCATGAGCCGAGCCCACAAGCTGCCCCCCTTCATGCCCGGGAAGAGAAGCACTACTCTGTTGCTCAAGTTAGCATGGTAGCACAGGGAGCATAATATATTGGATACAGCACTAAAATGTAATACAAGAAACATGAATTTTAGTCTCTCTTCTACCTCTGCAAATTAGTAACTCAGGCAATTCACTTAATTGCTAGTCCCTCATCAGTTCTAAATTTATTAGTTTACCCTATCGATTTCAAAGGAAGCAAATTAACTATTTTTATGACTGACTCATCCTAGAGAACATTCAAAGAAAAGTCAAGGTAAATAATGTTTGTAAACATATTCCTAACAGAAAATGCAGTTTTATTCAGCTAGTTGGGAATTAAAGGCAAACCTGAGTTATTCTCATCTTCTACTTTCACTTTAAGAATGTGCATATTTTGGCTTCCATGAACAAATAAATCTCAATTTGTTGTTATCTAGTACTACACTAACTGCCCAGTGGGTAGAGCTCTCAGCTAGCCTATAGCATTTAGAGATTCAGAGAGCAGAGCCTCTGTAAGTTCCTCAGGAAGCTTAGCGAAACTCAGGACGCAACGCCTCAAGGTCACAAAGATGCAAAGGCAGCAGAAGAGATGGAACTGGGGAGAATCACTGGCTGAAAGACTACCTAGAAAAAAAATTAATGGCTGAAAATATCCCTTATTAGAAGCATCCTACCAGGCAGAAAGACTGGTATCATAAGTAACAGAAAAGAAGTGGGAAAATGTCTGCAGATCCTAACTCTCAAAACCTGAAAAAAACTTTACACCTAAAAACAACCGAGATCTAAATGAATAAGCACTTATTAAAACTACTACGGGGGAGGAACAATATACAAATGCATATACAATGATTCCCAATATTTAATACAAGTTTATACATAAATACACACAAATATATATACATGTGAAATCACAGTAAAATCACCTAAAAGTCAGTCTAACCAAATATACTCTGCTTTATTTCTGGATTTTAAATTAATAGATTTAAAAAATATACCTATTTTAGTATCTGCATACAGGAATACCACCCACTTCAAAGGATTTCGAAGATTAAAGGTGAATCATTCAGAAACAATTCCTTAGCCATGAAGTACCATATAGATATATGTTAGATGGTAGGTTCATAGCGGCACTTTTGAAAACGGCCTAAAACTGTAAAGAACCCAAATGTTCACCACTAGGTGACTCAATGAACAAATTCTGGTACTTCTACTATTCAGCAATAAACAGGAATCACTACTGATAGGTTCAACATTATGGGTGAACTTCAAAATAATTATGTCGGGTTTTAAAAAATGCCCACCCCCCCAAAAAAGAAAAGGGTATATATTATATGACACCACTTAACGTAAAATTCTAGAAAATGCAAACTAATCTATGGTGAGAGAAACATACTGTCTGGAAAATCAGAGGGAGCGGTGTAGTGAACAGTGCGAACGGAGGAACTCCCAAGGGCACCTGGGAACTTTTAGGGGTTGTAAATTTGTTCATTATCTTGAAGATGATGATGGTTTCATGAGTGTACATGCGTCTAATTAAATTACAGACTTTATGTGTGTGCCCTTTAGTGTATATCAATTATATACATCAATTAAATTTTTTGTAAGTTGAATGAAATATACAGATTTGAATACGTATCTGATTTGTCTGCTCTATATATAAAAAAAAAACCATACAGATGATATTTTTCTTAAAAAAATAAACAACTTACTTTGCATCTCCAGCCATTGGTTGGTACTGATTTCATAACTGGTTGAAGACAAAAAGTATGATACCCTTTGTCACACGTATCACACACTAGCATCTTGCTATCTTCTCCCGATTGTCTAAAAAATAAGATAGCATTAATGATGCCTTATCTTTAAACTTATGTTTGTGAAATAAGTAATCATGAGAAGAATCTGTCCTGGGAACTGCCCAGTTCATAAATGCCCTCAGTGTCAGTTTTGCCTATGCCCAGATAATGACAGTGCAAACCCTCCAGAGGATGAGACAGATGTCTTCCAAAGGTCTCTAAAGGATTATCCTTACTGAACGCTCACCTATGGTGAACCTGCTTTGGTCATTTTAGGATTCCTGCAGAGAAGGAGGGGTTAAGGCAAGATGAGTGATTTTGATCTTTATTTTTTAAACATCCGATACCCATCCTCTTTTGGGCAAGGAGCTGTAACCAATAGGTGATGCTGCATGGCAAGGAACAAATCCTGGCACTGTGAACTGGAAGAACAATGTGATATAATAAAGAGAGGATCAAATTTGGGCCCGACCTACATTTACATTCAGACTTCTATTTTTCTAGCTGTGAGACTCCTGAATAACTCAGACTTGAGTCCTCTTGGCTTTAAGCACAAAATGGGAATGGAAACCAAAGATTACCATGAGAATCAAATATAATTCTGGCTGAAGAGCTAAGAACATCCATTAAATAATAAATGCTAAATAAACAGATATAAGAATAATAATCTTGTCATAATTGCTAGGAATTGTAATTAAAAACCTAAAATCTTTCCCTGAACACTTTTTGACCCTGAAGATTGTGCCCTTGTCCTGTCCATAGTCTCTGCCTTGATTCTTGACTGTTCATCCCTATTAGAAACTAAGAATTTAATTCAAGAGGAGGAGGGGAAAAGAAAAACTAGGGAATGCAAGAAGAGCTGAGAGAGGAACCGCTGAATAAAACCTGGGGATAAACAGAAGTAAAAAGGAAGATCGGTTAGTTGGCCTTCAGTAATTTCTTATTTAATTTAACAAATTCTACATGTAAAATTGCACATTGTATCTCTTCAGCTATGTGGAAAGATCCTAGAAGAACAGCACTCTTTTCTTCACCTTCTCTTATTCCTTCTCAAGAAGCTAGGCATAGATACAAGGTGTCAACTAAGTGTTTACTGATATTTTCAGGGGGTCTTATTTATTCCACATAATTCTAAGATATTGATGTTATTGTTGTCAAATTAAATTACAAATAAAACAGACTGAACGTGGCAATGGTGAGTATCATTTCTCTGTATTTTAAAAGTTCTCAGCTTGTAAATAATTTGTGGACTGCTGCAGATGGAGGCAACATCCCCAAATTATCATGCTAATTAATTAGTTGCATGAGGGAAAAAAAAAAAAATCACAGAAAAGACTGGAGCAATGATCAAAGGATGGAATAAAATAAACCAGAAAAGATAACCCCATTGCAAATATTTACATCCATACAACATTTTGTTTCAGGATTACAGTGAAGGTTAACTGCCTTTCAGATAGATGGAAATTTATTTTAAAACAGTAGATTTACTATCAACTGTTCCTCCTGGAATAGAAACTTAAACTTATCACCGATTCTTTGGCTCACTCTAATAACTACTTTGCATAGAGAGTGGTTTATTTTCCTATTAAATTTCACCCCAGTGTCCCTCAGGAAGAAGGGGCGGGGGGTGGGAGGGAAGCTGCTTTATTTTTCTAATGTTTACTTTTAATTGTTAAAATCATTCATTTAAAATTGTTGGCAAATTGAAACTGGCTTTTTAGGCAACCAGGAATTTAAACTGTTAAAATTATTTTTTGTTTAGACTTGTTTCAAAGTAATATAAGTTAATAAATACCTAGCAAGTTTTAAAGACATGATGAAGTCAGTGTGAACGAATACAGCTGCAGCATGAACAACCTTTACCATATTTACACAAACCTTTAGGACCTAATAATAGGGTCTGTCTTAAACTCAATACACACCTTTGAGTTGAAATTAAAACTTACTTGCAGTTCTGGCACACTTTGCACTCAGGACATTGCCAACCTGCCCGTTTTAATGGAGTAACCGCTATATCCAGGCACATTCCATGATAGTGCTGACCACAAGTAGTACAAAAGAACTGATCTAAGAGGTCTCCCGGGCTGTCGCACACTGCACAGTTTGCATCTTCCTTTGCTATAATTAACAGTAAAACAACGAAATTGTTGTATAAGAATTTAATATTTCTCTGACTTTACAGTTTAAAAAAAATCACTCGAAGGGAATTTTCATGGTAAATCTTTCAGACACGTGAAATTATCCACATTGAACTGATATCCAATCAGAATAAGGTCTCAATAAAAACATTATACTATCTTTAATCTAATTTTAGTCACATTAAATTTAATCATATAGTTTTGCAATTATTTGTGCCTACATCTACCTGAGACCATATGCAGTTCTCATTTTATTTTATATCCCTAATACCAATGATAATCCTGGGCACCTAGTTAATGTTCAATATATACTTGCTGAAAAGAATCAAAAAGGAAAATATCAACTGAGAGACGCATTGCAGTGCAAATACAAACATTTTTATCTGGATGTTATACATAAGGTTTTGAAATTAACAAAATAAAGGAAGAGACAAAATTAAGAAATGCTAACATCAAGTAGATTAAGATGCTCCTTAATCATAAACAGACTAATGTTTATTCAAATCAAATAAGGGTTTCTTAATACTGGAAAATATCATATGAGGGAGAACATTAAAGATGGAAGCTACATATTCATACACAAATACAATACTTCACATACTAATTCTATATTGATGTATATTAACTGCCAGTTGTAAAACAAAACATTAAAAATCTATATATTATCAACATCATCTATCACTAAATATGGATTAAAAGGAATGGCACTTTTAACACTTCTTGTACCATCTAAAATAAAGAATAAACTGCCTTGCCAAGCACAAAATTAAACTCATGCATATTACAATATAATAAGGAATGTATTCTAAAATCATACCAATTTGGTGATCTATATGAGTATGCCTGTAACTGCATTTAGTATGCTCTCAACTAAATGGTCTGATCAGCTGATCGTCTGAGGACTGTTTTAAATCACACAGAGGATTTTCTTTCCTTTTGCTTTCTGAAGATCTGGTCGGTCCTCTCTGGCTTCGAGTCCTTCCTACGTGCCGTCCTTTCCCCCGGTCTAGAAACGGTTCATATCTGTTCCTTTTCCTTATACCTGGAGTTAGCTGGCAGCTGGTCTTGTGGGCTGTAGAAGTCTTTGGCATACAGACCTCTTGTTTATAGAGTCCTTCTGGAATGGTTAAAAATACCAAAACTTGCAGTGTGAGGGCAGCGCACAGACAGGCCCTGGGCTGCCTCGAGATGTAAGCCGGGCCTGGTGGCTGCTCACCCGCCACTCAACGGAAGCTCCCCTAACTTCTCAGGCCTTACCTTTCTTGCCGTGTCGCAGCACTGACAGCCGGCATTTCACTCACACTGAAGTGTCCTACCTTGAGTTCTAGGATGGCCGCTTTCTCCTGACAACTCCTGAGGCTCCCCACGCCTCCAGCTCAACCCCTGTGCTCCTTCTGTAGCTCCACAAGGCCTCCAAACGCTGGAGGCTCTCAGGAGTCCATTCTCTTCCTCCTTTCCGAATCCCCCATAGTTTTTTCTTTGTAATCACATCAACTTCTACACCATAAAAACACCGTAATTCTCAGAACTCTTATCACTGGCCCCAAACCTCTATCTAACCCTCAAATGTTATTTTCAAGCCTGTTCTGACTTCAATAGCCACATGTTCTAAAAACACCCAATCTCTACACCTCTAGTATAAAACTTACTTTTAAAACCGAAACCTCTCCCTTCTTTCTAGACCTGCTGGGTAAAGAAGCATTAGTGTCACTACTGACCCTAAACTTGTCCCTGACCCAACACACTCAAATGGACACCAGTTCTTACTGAGTAAACTTTCTATATACCCCTCTTCCATCTATCTGTACAGCTCAGTCCATCACACTCTGTCTTGGTATTAATAACTGCAGTTACCTGCTGAATGGAATGTGTGCTTAGGGTTCTGACCTTCCTCCTAATCAGCCACACATCCAGAGCAATCTTCTGCGACTGTTATGCCCTGCCTAAATTTAAATTTTATCAGTGCCTCCTTTCTCACCTTAAAAAAACCACAAGTTTCTTGAGGTTTTGAGGCAAAAAAAAAAAAAAAAAGGAAGGGGGGGGGGGCCTTCTCTCCTTTTTCAACTAAATCTCAGAACACTCACTATTTCCTGGTTAGATCAAGCAGTCTGCTGCGCACAGAACACAACACAACAGACTGCTCAACCCTCGTGAGGTTGTACGCATCCTGTTTCTTCTGCCTGTAACCGTGTTCCCTTGCTGCATTGCAAGCCGGTTCCAAGGAGGCCTTTAAAACTCCTGTCTGAACATAAACCCTGACCATCTAATGTTACCACACCTAAATGCCCATTTGGTTGTTGACTATTTCCTTCCCCATATGCTTAGAAGAAATTATTATATAATCCAGTTGATTATAAGATATTTAAAAGAAAGCATTACTTTTAAAAACAAAATTACACATATTAAATCATTTCTATAGAAATGGAAACAAAACAGAGCAAATTATTTCTCTTATACTAAAAGAGAGTGCCATATTTAACCCATTCAAGTACATTTAAAAACTTTGATTTTTCTTACCCTCAGAACGTACAGAAATTGTGGCAAATACTGGACTCTATCAGATACTCAGTTGATCCTGTGAAACTTCTAGAGTTTGCTACTCTGCAACTTCAACCTGCCTGGGAGCTACCAGTCACATGTATCTAACTGGGCGATGGAAACGTGATTAGTCCAAACTAACATGTGCTTTACATAAAACACACTCTGAATTACAAAGATTTAACAGGAAAAAATATTACTGTGAATAGCTCAAAATTTTATTGATTACAAGTTGACATATTAACATTTTGGATACATTGGATTAAATATGTATTGTTAAGATTAATTTTAAATAAAAAATTTAACATAACTGTTGGAAAAATTAAAATTACATATATTGCTCATAACATATTGCACAGCCCTGTTTTATATAGCAAAGCGCATTCTGTAACAAGCTAACTGTGTGCATCACTGTGGCAGGGATTACTTTTTATTCTATGGCATTTTCCACCAATTCCTAGATGACAATAGTCATGTTGCTTGATTAGTATGCCTCATGTAATAAATGGGGCCAAAAAAAAATTTCACATGATTCTATTTAGCATAAAAGAATCAGCATAAAAGATCTATTAAGCATTATATAAATAGTAGAAAAAAGTTGGTTCCAACCACTTGTTCAACCTGTGAGAACATACAGCAATCTGTAGAAATATTAAGATGGCCTTTTGAAGGTCATTCATAAGAAGATGTTACTGGGCAGCATGTCATGTCAGACATGAGTGTATGTACTTATACGTACGTGTATGTCTGAAAGTCACAGAGGCGTTAAGTTTGAAGCATTAATCAAATGACTAAGTGAACATTTTCTTTCAGCAGTTGGGAAAGCAAAACAGATGGAAAAGACTAAAGCTAAAGACAATTTAAGGAAGGGCAGGAGTAAAATCCAGGTCAACCTCTCTTCAAAGATGTTGATGCCCACTGGAAGGGCAAAGAAGGCAAAGACTATCCGAGTATGCAAAAAAGTAGAATGGTCAAAAGTAGGAGGAGGAGCGCCGGCACACACACGGCGTGGAGGAGCTACATGACGTGGGGGGAGCCAGAGAAGAGGGGGGGAAACGGGACAAGCTTTGGACACGTCACTGCCTAAGTGACAGCCGGGTGACAAGAGAAGAAACGGAGGAAAAGACAAAAAGCGGAGCCTGGATCACATAGGGGCTTATCATGGATCTCTAGCCATGGTCAGACTGGAAGGGGAGAGCACTGCTTAGGAGAGCCTAGACAGCACACAGGAAGAAAGAGCAGCAGAAGCGAAAGCATCGCCAGACAGGCGATTTGAAAAGGACTAAACCAGCACAGCTCTCTTGCTTCCACCAACATTGCAACTTCTACGATCTAGGTTTTCATCCCTGGTAGGACACTGCAGAGTGATTTGCCTATCAATATGGAATCTCCAGAAAGAAAAGCAAACCACGGATGTCATCCAGAGAGGGTGGCCCACACAGCAGGCAGGCAGGGAAGAAAGAAAGGGCACTGGGCTGACAGATTTAAGGGAACAGAAAAGCTGCAGGACTTGGTGTCAAGGGAGACACAGCTAGAAAGATATTACCTAGGGAGTTAAAATGAAGTAGAAGAAGCTACAGCTGAGTAAACATGCTGGGGGAAGCAAAGTGGCTTGAGGTGCATCCTTCCCGGGTTCAGACCCTGCAAAAGAATTCTCACGGCAGACAGGATACATCCAAACACCTTCACTTGTTCACAAGGCCTGCGTCCACCTGCACGTGTTCTGCACTCTGTACCTGGCAGACACCGAGCTCACTGACTCCTGCCTACTCCACGATCAGCCAAGTTCATGCCACATGGCCTGCAGAGTAGCTGTTCGCTCTGCCTGAAAAATTCTCTCCTCTGATCTTGCACGGCTGGCTCTCTGCCATTCAGGCTTCCCTGAGGGGCAGAATACTACCTAGGAAGAACATGTGGCTGTGTCTCCTAAATGGATATTTAGTGTAAAATTTCCAGGCTAGGCTAGTGGACACTGGTGTCAGCGTGAAAGTAAGGTGACAGTCCTGACCAGCATGTCTCCAGGATGCAGCACCCAAAATTATTTTCTGATGAAAGGCTTGGTCCTGCTCACAGACGCTCTCTTTGCTGTGATTTTTTTTTTTTTTGAAGTCCATGTTTTTTTTAGATTTCTCAACTTTCATAAAAAAGATATCATACTACTAACTCAGTTCACTACCACACGGCTCTGAGCTCAGCCAGCAGGACCAAGTATTACACTTGGTGCAGACCCGAGCTGAAAGAACTACCTCTTAGTACAGTAATATATATATATGTATGTATATGGTACAAGGCTATATGATTTTCACTGATTGTCATTTAAGCATCAATAACAACACTGTCATTTAAGATATCCCCATCTTTAAAACATTAAAAGTGCTTCATGTTGTGACAGACAACTAGGACAAGTAAAAATACAAATGAAAGATTTTATAAGATTATTACCTCGTCTGTATATTCCTGCAAGTCTATTGGCAATAGTCTTCACATCCGTGCATTGAAACAGAGAGTCAAAAAGCTGTGTCTTTAGGCTGCGTTGTTTAAGATCCCCAAGGAATAGAATTTGCTCAGTCGGGCTTTGGTTTTACACCACTGACTTATATTGAGGTCTGTTACAAGAAACTGCCCTGTGAGATCTACTTAAGCTACTGTGAGACAAATTTTCACTGCCCTGTAGCATGTACACACAGTCTCAGTGAATTCTTATTACTACAAATCAGGCAACTGCTCGCGCACCCTTCTTCATGCTGACTGCTGGGGCGTTTTGCAGCCGGCTGTGCGGCTCAGGCGGCTCAGGCATAGGGAGTGCACTTCCTCCGGGAGTCAACCTCACCGTGACCTTCCCATCCGTCCTCTCCCTCTTCTCTCTTACCATTGGCCAAATTCTCTTCTTACCTTGAGTCTCTGTAAGTCTACTCTGGGACAAGGGAAGGCACCAACAATTCCAGTGTATCTTTTGAGCTTTATGTGGGCAGCAGGAACTATGCATGGTAACTGACAGTAAATCATCTCACCTCAGTTCTTACATTTCATTATTTTACAAAACATTTTATGATCCCTAACATATAAATGTATATAAATCACGTGTGTTATGTGAACACAGTCTGCAAGAGAAAGCAGTCCTGTCGATGAGTAACAGAATTCCTTGTGCTGGAACCACAGTCATAGAAAAGTCTGCATGTTGTTTAGTGAAGTCTAAATCATGACGATGTACAAAAGGCTAAATAAAAATTCTCAAACACACCCACAATTGTTTTATTCAATTGGAAAAATGTGTTGATAACACTGTAACACCCAGAATATAAGCAACTCTGATGACTGGCATCACAGTCTGTGCACTTAGGGAAGTAATTCACTTCCTGAGGTCTTAAAATACTCAACACCCATAATAGTAGCTGTGCATGAATTTTCTTTTTCTCCCAGATGAAACAGTGTGTAATTCAAAACATGTTTAAAACTTTATTAGCTTAAATACAATATGACATTTCAGTCTGCCTTCCCTATAATTTATGTCTGTACGGGATTAAGGGCAATATGATTATACATGTAGACACAAAATAACTAAAGATAAAATTATGGTACTGAACAAAGAAAAAATAATGATTATGAAGTCTAACTGTGTTTGAGATTAGTTTAAGCCTGAGGTAGCTGTATTTATGTTTCACAAAGCTGGAAAAGATAGGAAAAAAGTCTTTATCAACATTCTAAGAAACAGGTAAAACCTAACAGATAACTAAGAGATGACATTAAAACAAACAAACAAAAAAGACTGAATTACAGAGATTTCACAAGCAGACTGGAAATTCAATTTACTAGGGGGAAAAAAGAACCCAAAACATGCATACTCATTGGAAATCCATATACTAAGAAACAAGTAAGATCTCTATTTAATGAAAGGGATAGGAAAAGAGCTGTAATTTTCTGTATAACATAAATTTAAAACACTTAAACCTCTTCACCTAATTATAAAATACTGTTTGGAAAAGAAAGGGAAAAAAAGACAACTGAGGATAATAGAAAACCATAACCAAGATAGATGAATCAAGAAGAAGCACTAACAGAACATCAGGACCACACATTTTCCAAGATGCTCCAAAGTGTTTCGGTGATCCTATCAACATACATCCTGAAACAACACCTGAGTGAACCATCTTCCAAATTTCCAACTAGGGAGTTTTTGTTTTTCTTTTTTAGTGTAAAAGACATTGAATTAAAGACATTTTAATTTTTTAAATGACCTATTAGTACTTTATAGTACATATTAAAATACCATATACTCAGCAAATCTATTTGCATACAGTAGTTAGATTCTTAAAATAAGAATAAAAAAAAACAAAACATGCAAACTATCTTTGAATTTTCAAGCAAATAACTTTTTGGATATATCATCAATGATACTGTTAATAACAGATTTCTCCCCTGGCTCCTCGCTCCCCTCATCCCCCATGGATCTCTTCTGAAGACCTCTTTCAGTATTATACGATATTACCTTTTATCACAAGCAGAGTAACACTTAGCGAACTTACAACATCTGTTACTTTAAGTAACTACATCGGTAAGTGTTTTTAGATGTATCTGTAGTAAACTTACATCTCTCAGGAGCTTGGTCAATGTGTTCTGGACAAAGAAGGAAGAAGTGACTGAGATCCTGAAAGGTGCCTGCTCCAGCAGCACAAGGATAATGGTACATCTGGGTGCATTTCTCTTCACAGCATTTGATAGTGGCTCCAAGGTGCTTACAAAATGCACATCGCTGGAAGGGAGCAAAGCATAAAGAAACCTCCTTATAACACCCGGAAAAGCAACATCCAAATGCGGGGCAAGGAAGATTTTAAGAAGTCCCTGTACATTACTAGTGAAACAGTTTGAAGCCTGCAAAATACTAAATAAAGAATCAGTGAGAGTGGTGAAATCTAAGGTCTCCATGCAGTGCTTGGTTTAATGTTAATGTATGTTCATCCTTCCATCAAGTTTACAAAGTTAGCATTTCACTTTTTTTCTACTGACTCTGTCAAAAACATACAACTACCATTCTTTAAAAAATTAATAATATGGTTATTACAAGGGCAGTTTTCTAGTTGAGGGTTATTTTCAACAGGTGACTAAACCCCATCAATAAGCAGATAAGACAGAAAAACTACTTACAAAATCTCTTACTGTTTTCACCCTGCCTAAAAATCAATATGGGGTTTCTCAGGTAGCACGAGCAGTAAATCCCAGCCAGTGCAGAAGATGTAAGAGTCACAGGCTTGATCCGTGGTTTGGGAAGATCCCCTTGAGAAAGAAATGGCAACCCACTCCACTATTCTAGCCTGAGGAATTCCATGGACAGAGGAACCTGGCAGGATACAGTCCACGGGGTCGCAAGAGTCGGACACAGCTGAGCATGAGCACACACAGCAATCAGTATGAAGTAAATCAGTGCACCAGAGAATAAGCCAATGAGTGGCAACTACCTTGTTAAAGGCACACATACAAATCTACACACTTCACTGCAGAAGTCAGTTTCAAGTTTCCTTAAAAAGTTGGAGATGTGAAGAAAAATTAAGTCCTCTGACTTTCTGCTTTCCCCATTGCAATCTGCCTCTACTCTCTTGCAAGTGGTAAAACCAAAGAAATGTCTCAAACAAATAGCAGAGGAACTCTAGGGCACGTGAAATGTGTTCAAGAAGTCAGTATGATTATCCACTGCGCCAATGTACTTACTCAGCTTTCCTTAAGAATAATTAATAAACATCTTCATCCTCCCAAGCCCACTCTGGGCATCAGGAGTCTGCTGGGTGGCCTGCATCACACAATATAAAATCTCCCTCTGCATGTAGGAGATGCTTAGCTGCCATATGCTTCCGTTTCAGCATTTATGCTATTGTTGGATAATTGCTTACTGGTCCTTTTTCACCTTGGTCCAAGATCCTTGAGTAGAGCAAGCAGACTGTACTATCTTTGTATTCTTAGCACCATGAATACTGCCTGACATAGAAAGGCACTAATAAACGGATGCTCATATTTATGTACACTAAATGAACTACATTTGTGGTAACAGCCGAGCTGAAATAACTGAAGCCAGATGAAACGATATATGGTAAAACTAAGCCCCATGTAATAGGGTAAAATTGCTAACATTACCATGGATATCTTCACATGCTAATATACTGATTCTATATTCTGCTAGTCAATTAGAGAATACAATAGGTTTTAAGTTATAAATAGTTTCAATGTCTCGCACATAAATCTACATAAGATATGACATGCCATCAAACTCTTGCTCGTAACCCATCAAGCCACTACACTGAATGTAAGAAAGCTAACTGCTTCTTGGTGTGTCTTCTACACATTTTGGCTGCAGGCAACAAGATAGCTGCAGCTTCTAAGTAACTTATGTGTGCACGCTCAGTGGCTCAGTCGCGTCCTACTCTTTGAGACCCCAGAGTCAAGAGCCGACCAGGCTCTTCTTTAAATAGAATTTTCCAGGCAAGAAAACTAGAGTGGGTTGCCACTTGCTACTCTAGGGGATCTTCTAGCCCAGGAATTGAACCCCATCTCCAGCATTGGCAGGCAGTCACCTGGGAAGCCCAAATAACTCAAACACTAGCTATATTTGTGACATTTAACTTTTATATAATGTCCTCAAGTTCAGAGACTAACCACACATTTCAGCTGTCTTTGGTACTCAAAGATATTACTGCATTTAAACAAACTGAAGAAATAAAGTATAATAATCAGCTTTTTCCAAACTAAATATATTTTTATGTCATACCCTCCAGTGGTATCTAAACATGTTAGTTATAAAATTAAAGACACATATGGTATTTAGGTAATCGGAGTATCCTTGAGTCACACTGCAAAGGCCAAGATAATACTGAAGGAGGAAAATGTATACATCCAGTCAACCACTGAAAATCTTTTATTAACTCATTAACATCACAAAATAAGTCTGCTAAACTGTTGAAATCTAGAATCTCCGTTATTTTTATAGCACATGGCAAGTTGTACAGAAGCCTTGTGCTCTAAAAATAATTTTAGCAAATATAATGACTTTTATTTAACTGCATAATAAGGAAACAAAATAATTTTATTATTTTCCCACTGTCTGTATCATTTTAGAAACATCAACATGTTCTCTTAATCATACTTGCAATGGAAAATATTACATGACATTAGCTAAACTACTATGTGAAGATCTGGAATGTATCCAACATACTAATTTATAAATACATATAAAGATATCAGGGAATAAAGAAAGGGAAATAAAATACTAGCTGCATTTAACTGAACGCTTCAAACCCATCTGTTATAACAGCACAGCTAATGAAAGACATTTGGCATTTAAAGAAAATATATACTTTCTATATAGACTGTATCTTTTTGAATCAAATAAATGCATCTGTAAAACTGTAGAAAACGTCAAAGAATAAATTTCCAAAAGGAACTTCTCTAAACATGAGCACTCTCATATACCACGTCAGAAATCAAACAAATTATAAGCTAACAAGTTATAAACAATTACAAAGTGAATTAACATCTAGTGAGAAGAAGGTTAAGATAAATAGCTCTTAAATGGCTTATCAACTGAACAATTTATTTGACTCAATATTTAAAATTCCTGAATAATTTTCTCTACTTTTTTAATCATTAAAAAAAGAGAGGAGGAGACGGGGAGATAAAAAGAGAAGTGTTATAATATCTTTTGACATTTGTCCAAGAACACATCCAAGAGAAAACTCTCAATGACAGTTCATATTACAAGAGCGTTCTCCCCTGTAAGAAAGAGTCTGAGGAGCTTCCAAAACTAATTCCACTAAATAAAAATAAGGAAGGCTCTTCCCAAATACATTTATATTATCCAACAAAATACAATCAACAAAATCTCAGAAATTAAAGATGAATTATGAAGCACTAACAAAAATTTTCAGAATATTTCAAAGCTCGTTCAATTAATTATCATGTGTTTATTCTGTATCAACTGCTATAGTTGTCTATGTGCTCTATGAAGTATCAAATCCTACTAGTTTTCAACACACCAAACTGTTTTTCAGTTCAGTTCAGTCACTCAGTCGTGTTCGACTCTTTGCGACCCCCACAGAATGCAGCATGCCAGGCTTCCCTGTTCACCACCAACTCCCAGAGCTTGCTCAAATTCATGTCCATTGAGTCGATGAAGCCATCCAACCATCTCATCCTCTGTGTCCCCTTCTCCTCCAGCCTTCAATCTTTCCCAGCATCAGGATTTTTTCCTGTCAGTCAGTTCTTCGCATCAGGTGGTCTAAGTACTGGAGTTTTAGCTTCAGCATCAGTTCTTCCAATGAATATTCAGGACTGATTTCCTTTAGGATGGACTAGATGGATCTCCTAGCAGTCCAAGGGACTCTCAAGGTCCTTCTCCAACATCACAGTTCAAAAGCATCAATTCTTCGGCGCTCAGCTTTCTTTATAGTCCAACTCCACATCCATACATGACTACTGGAAAAACCATAGCTTTGACTAGATGGGCCTTTGTTGCCAAAGTAATGTCTCTGCTTTTTTAACATGCTGTCTAGGTTGGTCACAGCTTTTCTTCTAAGGAAGAAAACTGCTTTTAACCTTTACCAAATTTTCTTCTCATTAGTCAACTAGGATTCTCCCAGAATGTAGTCAGTAATAAAAAATGAAGACAGAAAGTAAGAAAAATATATAAAACAGACATGTGAAACTGATCAGAATGGTCCAATGTCTATCTATTAGAGAGTACCAGAAGAGAAAACGGAACAATTATAGTCAAAGTACTCTAGAAGAAAATTTATGATAATATCTAACATCAGAGGTAACATTGATTAACCATACTTTCCATTTAATAGATGAGGAAGCTGAAAGACGAGAGACAATTTTTTTCTGTTCCACTGATATCTGTATCACTACAAAAAACACCTGCCCAAACAAAGATCAGCTTCCAATTAAGATGTCTTACATCTAGAAACACTAGCAAAATTTTTAAGATAAACAGATAAGATTTTAGTAGCCCACCAAAAAGAAAACAAGGCATTTACAAAGGAAGGAGAATCAGGCATTGCTTTTCACTGGCAATATTAAATGCGAAAACAAAGAGCAGTATCTTTCAAAGCCTACAAAAAAATTTGAACCTAAAATTTTAATACCTGCGACACTACTGTAAAATTTAGATAATAAATGTAAATAGGATAAGTGAAAATGAAGTCGCTCAGTCATGTCTGACTCTTTGCGACCCCATGGACTGTAGCCTACCAGGCTCCTCTGTCCATGGGATTTTCCAGGCAATAGTACTGGAGTGGATTGCCATTTCCTTCTCCAGGGGATCTTCCCGACCCAGGGATCGAACCCAGGTCTCCTGCATTGTAGACAGACGCTTTACTGTCTGAGCCACCAGGGAAGTTCAAGTCCCTATTAAAAAATAGCAACTTCTAAAAAAAGTAATTTCATGTATTTATTTTTGGCTGTACTGAGTCTTGGTTGCTGCTCGGGGTTTGCTCTAGCTGCGGAGAGCATGAGCGTCCACAGAAGAGTGTTACTCTTCGTTGAGGTGTGGGAGCTTGTCCTTACAGTGGCTTCTCTGGTTGTGGGGCACAGGCTGTTCCGCCGCTGGGTTCCTGGGCTCTAGAACACATGCTCGGTAGCTGTGGCGGCAGCTTGGCTGCTGCGAAGCACGTGGGATCTTTCCAGATCAGGGCTCAAACCTGTTTCTCCTGAATTGGCAGGTGGATTCTTTACCATTGAGCCACCATGGAAACCCAAAAAACAGCAACTTTCAAAATGTGCAAAAGATACTTTATATACACATGAGAGCACACACATACTTTAGATATAAACACACATAAAGCTTTCATTTATGTGTAGAAATATATATACACACAATGTGAATGAGGAACAGTAACACAAGATATTCAAATATAATGAGCTAGGGGAAAACAGCAGACAATTGCTATCAAAACAAAAGCCTGTATAGCAATTATTGATCATAAAAATAGGGTTCAAGTTAAAAAGCAGTGAGCAGAGCAAAGAAAGTTCACATTAAATGAGTCTAATGTTAGTGAAAATCTCAACAGAAGAATAAAGTCATTAAAGTTCACATGCCCAATGAATCTCCTTGATAAAGCTAACTTCAACTTTAAAAAAAGTTTTAATACTACAATAAAAATTTGTTTACACAAAACAGTAAAGCTAAATAGAAATATATAAATAGACTGGATTTAACACAGCTCTCAGAAATCAAGATAATTTATTAATGATGGTCAAATCTAATTCCAATTTACACATAGATAGATCTCCAAATTCCAAAAATAGTAAATATACAATCTATTTAAATGTACACAGAATTCTTTTTAACCCACAATATCTGGGCTTCCCTGGTGACTCAACTGGTAAAGAATCCACCTGCAATGTGGGAGACTTCGGTTCGATCCCTGGGTTGGGAAGATCCCCTGGAGAAGGGAAAGGCTACCCACTCCAGTATTCTTGCCTGGACAATTCCACGGACTTTACTGTCCATGGGGTCACAAAGAGTCAGACACAATTAAGTGACTTTCACCTTCATATATGGCTATAATAAAATCTAACCAATTCAAAAAAAAAAAATCTAACCAATTCAAAAAATCAGGTATTTCCTAGGTCTTGTTTTTTAAAGCAGTTATGTCCTAAACCTAACACATTAATAATTATAAATTCACAATATAAGGATAAACTCCTGAAATCTATCCACCCACTAGAAAAACTGAAAACTTTCTTCAGTAGTAGTAGCAGATGGCCTTTAAATCAAAAGAATATATATATTATTTTTGAAGTGATTAAATAAGAAACATGTCAAAATCCTTGAGACATGGCAAATTTAGCTCAGAAGTAAAAAATACAGCTTGAAAAAGGCAAAACTCAGGGGACTTCCCTGGCAGTCCAGTGGTTAGGACTCTGCCCTTCCACCGCAGAGGCACATGCTCAGGGACATAAGATCCCACATGTCACACAGCGTGGGATGTCACACAGCGTGGGCAAACAGGCAAACCTCAAGACCAAACAAAAATAAGTAAACCTAGACACCAGAACTAAGCCAGTAAGAATCAGCATAGGATGAGCCATCTAAGGAAGTAAACCCACCCTAATACCGTGTTCAGGAAGATGATAAATGACATTCACGGGCTTCCCAGGTGGCACTAGTGGTAAAGAATCCACCTCCCAATGCAGGAAACACAAGAGACTTGGGTTTATCTCTGGGTCAGGAATATCTCCTGGAGTAGGAAATGCCAACTCCAGTCTTCTGGCCTGGAAAATACCATGGACGGAGAAGCCTGGCAGGCTACAGCGCATAGGGTAGCACAGAGCTGAACACGACTGAAGCGACTTAGCACGCACGCAGTCTAGTCACATGACTCCGTAAAAGCACAGATTTTTCTCCTACTGGTAGCAGAAAGGGAAGTCAGAGAAATTCAAAGTGAAGGATTTCAGCACCACAATGATGTCTCTGAAGATGAAAGAAGCCGCATACAAAGACCACAGAATGCCCCGAGGAGCGGAAAGGAACCCCAGGCGATGGCCAATAAAGAAATCGGGACCTTGGTCCTAAGACTGCACAGAACTGAACTCTGCCCCCATGAGCTAAGTGAGCTTAAAAGAGGATTCCTCCTAAACCTCTGGATAAACACCCAGCCTGACAGATCTCTTATTTTGAGCCCTGTGGGATCCTGCACGAAAAGCACTGCTGAGCCAGCCCAAACTTCTGATCTACAAGTGGGTGCTGTTTTAAACCATTAAACCTATGGTCATTTTTATATAGCAACAGATAATAATATTCCAAGGCCCTCCATGATTTAGTCTCTGCCAAGCAAATATTTTAAAGAAATTTTTGTTCATGATACTTAATATTACACAATGTCTTCCTTACTCAACGTTATGAAGTAAACAGGGTTGTTGTTGTTCAACTGCTAAGTCACGTCTGACTCTTTGTGACCCCATGAACTGCAGCATGCCAGGCTTCCCTGTCCTCCACTATCTCTAGGAGTTTGCTCAGATTCATGACCAATGAGTCGCTGCTGCTATCCAATCATCTATCTCATCCTCTGTTGCCCCCTTCTCCTGTCCTCAATTTTTCCCAGCACCAGAGCCTTTTCCAATGGGTTGGCTTTTCGCATCAGGCAGCTAAAGTACTGGAGCTTCAGCTTCAGCATCAGTCCTTCCAATGAATAATCAGGGTTGATTTCCCTTAGGATTGACTGGTTTAATCTCCTTGCTGTGCAGGGGACTCAGAAAAGTCCTTTCCAGCACCACAATTCGAAAGCATCAATTCTCCGATGCTCAGCCTTCTTTATGGTCCAGCTCTCACATCCATACATGACTACTGGAAAAAAACATAGCTTTGACTATATGGAGAACAAGGAGATCAAACCAGTCAACCCTAAAGGAAATCAACCCCAAATTTCATTGGAAGGACTGATGCTGAAGCTGAAGCTCCAATCCTTTGGCCACCTGATGCGAACAGTTGACTCACAGGAAAAGACCCTGATGCTGGAAAAGATAAGAGGGCAGGAGGAGAAGTGGGCAACAGAGCATCCTCTGCTGGATGGTTGGATGGCATTACTGACTCAATGGACGAGTTTCAGCAAACTCCAGGAGATAAATGAACAACAGGGAAGGCTGGTGGCCTGCAGTTTATGGCGTTGCAAAGAGTCAGACCAGTCGTCTGACTGAACAATAACGTTTGTCAGCAAACTGATGTCTCTGCTTTTTTAATACGCTGTCTAGGTTTGTCACAGCTTTCCTCCCAAGGAGCAAGCGTCTTTTAATTTCATAGCTGCAGTCACCGTCCACAGTAAATAAGGTAAATGTTTTAAACTCCATCTTCAACATATAGGAGCAAAGCCTCAGAGGCTATCCTAAGGCAAGCATTCCTGAGCCCGCAAACATGCCCTCTCCCTACTGGGTCAAGGTTACAGTGCATTTTTGGGCCCACGGAAGAACACACAAATCAGAAGCCTTAAACCAAGTGCCCTCTCCCATCTGTAATCTTTAACCTACAGCTCCCTAACAGCTCTAACCAAAAATAAAAACACGAATAAATCTGACTCCATAAAACCTTTATATGGTAAACACATACACATCTTAGAGAAAAGAAAATGACCAAAAAACAAACCCAGAATTTTAATTACAAATTCCTAGTATCCTGAATATATAAAACTTAAAGATTATACAAATGAAAGCAACTTAAAAACAAACAATGACACTTTATACACATGAATAATTTAGGGAAGACAGAAAATTGGCCAATAAAACACGTAAGATACAGGACAAAGTGAGCAACGATGCCAAGCATTTCCCAAATATTACCTTATTTAACAACCAGCATTTTAGGTAGGTTCCGTGACTTTTGATTTTTATAAATGAAGAACAGAGGTCAGATTCCTTGACCATGCTCACAATGCCATGAAGAGGAACTGAACTTGAGGAATTCACAAATAGTTAGATGTGGGTAAGTAACGCAAATTTCACTAACCTAACCCCAGAACATAATAAATACTTTGTCTCTACACGATTACTCTCACTCGTAAGAAAAGAAGGTAATCGTTTTAAATTAGAGTGCCATTAGATGTCAATCCTTGGTGCCTAACAAAAGCGGTCTGCTGGAGTGTTGATAAGAATCCTCATCTCTTACTTCTCCAGCACTGGTAGGAGGTTCTTACCCACCAGCGCCACCTGGAAGCACAGGCAAGACTCATCTATGCTGCAGGTAGTGATACAGAGCTCGCCTTGGAGGAGCTGCAAGCAGAGATCCAAAGGCAGCATGAAAACGAATGTCAGTGTTTTCCGCCTGTCTCACAGAGTACTGACAGAGTGGATTTCCATTACTCTCCACTGACGAGCAAGAGCCATTAGAAAAAATTACTTTCACAGAAGTGTGATCAGTAACAACATTAATGCCATCAACTAAAATGCTTATAGCAACTGACTATGTATTAACATAGTATTTACCTAATCATAGCAAATAACTCAAATATCTTCTATACTAGTAGTAGGCTCAAAAGATGATAGCAAAAAGCAATGAAAATATTAAATCTGATTTCAGATCTACTAATTTTGAATGTGTAACACAAGTACAGTTATTTCAGAGTTCTTTTAAACTGATGCACAAATAAACAACTTACCTTTTTCTTAAAACTTTTTTAGGTAGAAGAGCTATTAATCAAAGTTAAAAGTTACAATTATAGGTTGGATGGGGGAATAAAAAAATTTTAAATGTTACAACGAGCTAATGGACTGAATTTAAACATATAAATATGAATTCACATTTTTTAAAACATGTATCTTTTTGTACGTGTGTGTGGCTTATTTCTGACCAAGAGTCAAGAAAATTCAAGAGAATCACAGTCTTAGAATTATGCTGGAACAACTAAATATCCACGTTGGAAACAAAGAACCTTAAACCTTAGCTTATATTCTCACTATCACGCATGCAATTCAACTATAAAATGAATAAATAATCTTAAAGTTACTTTAGAATTGGAGAAGAAAACGGAGATCCACTCCAATGTTCTTGCCTCAAAAATCCCACGGACAGAGGAGTCTGGCAGGGTACAGTCCATGGGGTACAAGAGTCAAGACAGAACTCGGCGACTAAACAATAACCACCTTGGAATATGCAGGAAAACGTGGAGTATTTCTAACATAAGGCATAATGAGCATCATCATAAGACAGAATGACAGATAACAAGCCATCAAAACTAGACACTCTGCTCTTCCAAAAAATACTTAAAAAGGAAAGCGAGTCACAGATTCAACAAAAATATTTGCAAAATACACTTCTAATGAATGTCTTCTACAGCGACAATATAAAAAACTCTTATAACTCAAAAGTAAGACGACAAATCAACTGGAAAATAGGGAAGTTTGGAGCAAAAGATCTGAACAGACACCTCACTAAAGATGTGTTCTATTTCATTCACTCCAGTTCAGTTCAGTCACTCAGTCGTGTCCGACTCTGCAACACCACGAACCGCAGCACGCCAGGCCTCCCTGTCCATCACCAACTCCCGGAGTCTACCCAATCCCATGTCCATCTAGTTGATGATGCCATCCAACCATCTCATCCTCTGTCGTCCCCTTCTCCTCCTGCCCTCAATCTTTCCCAGCATCAGAGTCTTTTCCAATAAGTCAGTTCTTCACATCAGGTAGCCAGAGTATTGGAGTTTCAGCCTCAACATCAGTCCTTCCAATGAACACCCAGGACTGATCTCCTTTAGGATGAACTGGTTGGATTTTCTTGCAGTCCAAAGGACTCTCAAGAGTCTTCTCCAACACCACAGTTCAAAAGCATCAATTCTTTGGCGCTCAGCTTTCTTTATAGAACAATTCTCACATCCATACATGACCACTAGAAAAACCATAGCCTTGACTAGACGGACCTTTGTTGGCAAAGTAATGTCTCTGCTTTTTAATATGCTATCTAGGTTGGTCGTAACTTTCCTCCCAAGGAGTAAGCGTCTTTTAATTACTCCTGGCTTGGAAAATTTTAAGCATTACTTTACTAGCATGCAGATGAGTGCAATTGTGAAGTAGTTTGAACATTCTTTGGCATTGCCTTTCATTGGGATTGGAAAGAAAGCTGATCTTTTCCAGTCCTGTGGCCACTGCTGAATTTTCCAAATTTGCTGGCATATTGAGTGAAGCACTTTCACAGTGTCATCTTTCAGGATTTGAACTAGCTCAAATGGAATTCCTCCACTAGCTTTGTTCATAGTGATGCTTCCTAAGGCCCACGTGACTTCACATTCCAGGATGTCTGGCTATAGGTGAATAATCACACCATCGCGATTATCTTGGGTCATGAAGATCTTTTTTGTACAGTTCTTTTGTGTATTCTTGCCACCTCTTCTTAATTTTCAGAAATGCAAAACCCTCAAGCCCACAATGAAGTATCGCTACACATCAACCAACCAAAATGGCTGAAACAAGAATACCAACAATGTCCGGTGGTGGTAATAACGCAGAACATCGTGTTACATACATGTTCACAGCCACTTCATAAATACAAGAGCACCAAACAGGAAGAAATCTCTCAGCTGGTAAAGTACAAAAGACAGAAAAGATTTCTGGATGATTCCATTTACAAATCAGTCTGGAGAAGGCAGAAAAATTAAAAAAAGAAAACAAAAAAAACTTCAGGAAGAAAAACAGATCTAATCATGAGTGCCCAAGAGCTGGAGAAGTGGGAGGGGACTGACGTGAAAAGGTCATGAGTGAACTTTGCAGGATAAAGGAAGTAGTCTGTATCTTGACTATGATGGTGGTTACATACACTGTACCTATTTCTTGAAATACGTTCAACGGTATGCTTGGAAGGAGTAAATTATATTGTATATAAAATATAATTTAATCAAAGACTAACTCAGGGATAAACACACACACACACACACCAATACCAATTTATTTATTGGGTAAGGGCAAATAGGCCAGTATCAGAATAACTTTCTTGGAAGTAAAATTTGTAAAATCTCAGTAACATACAAAACCTATACACTTGAAGCCACTTGCGAACAACCAAGCCTGCAATGGCAGGACATTAGACTCCTGACAAGCAAGAACATCACAGGCTAAGGTCCGTGTTTAAAAGGGCTTCAGCTAAGGCCATTTCCCAGTGTGCACAGAAGGGGCAGAGTGGTACCAGATCTCAAACTGACGGCATCAGTCTTACTGGTGTGAGAAGACAGGAGAGGTCAGCAGTGACAGAAAGGACAGAACGTGAGAGGAGACCTTGAAGGGTGGAAGCGACCACGAGGCGAGCCCCCCCGACTCTCAAAACCACTGAGATCACGTTCACAGAGAGACTCTGAGCAGCTCGGGGAGAGTCACAGCTGAGCTGTGAGCTGAAGGAACTGAGGGAGATTGCTGATGCACTGACTGCTGAGATGATGGAGTTTGGACTGCTAAGGCCAGCAATAATCAAAGTCTCCAAAAAAGAAAAAAACAAAAATGATACTTACCAACAAAAAAAAAGGAGGAAAATGGGACCCGCAAAGAAAAAAGATATGTATCCAATAGAAAATGACAAGATAAACAGAAGAGTTTAGAGCAGCTATTCGAAATATGTTCAACAACATATAGGAAAAAGCTGGTCATAACAAGCAGTCGAACAACAGAAGATATGAAAGTTAGAGAGCGAAACCCAACAGAGATTTCTACACTTAGGAATTTAGACAAAAATTTCAGTGGATGTGCTTAACAAAGAGAATGACAGAAGTAGTCACTGACCTTGAAAACAAAGTGTGTGTTCCTTTGGAGGAAGAAACTGTAAAATTATTGAAAAATTAACAGGGCCTCAGTGACCTACGTCAGTACTCAACACTATCAAATGGACTGATACACATGTAATTAGAGTTGATGAGGAGAGAGAAAATGGGACCAAAACAGAATACAAAGTAAGAGGCCAAACTTTTCACATAATTGGTGGGAAAGAAGAAACTTTCAGAAGCTCAACAAACCCCACACAGGAAGAATACAGAGAAAATCACCCCAGGCACAGCATGCTGACTGCTGAAACCAGAAAGCCTGAAAGTACGCCGAGGTGCTTTGAGGCAGGATTTTCCTTGTATTCTTAACCAAACCCGCGTATTTTAAACACGCTGAACGCAGAAGCACATAGGAGAATTCAGCTCTCTTCTGTTACTGTACACACTGGTGTTTCAAAACGAGAGCATAAAGGTATCCCGAGAGCAAAAAGTTTGAGAACACTGTGTCATATTGGTATATAAACAGAAACGAAACTGTTGGGTCATAAAACAGGGGTCTCTTCAGCTTTGCCAGATAATTACAATGTTTTCCCAAATGCCTGCTCCAATTTTCACTCTCACTAGCAGAGTCTGAGGGTACGGGCCAAACCAGACTAACACTTGCTACATTCAGACTTAATTTCTGCTGATCTAACAGGTATGGAATACTATCTTACTGCAGCTTCAATTTGCATTTCATGATCGCTAACGGGACTGTGCATCTTTTCAAAAACTTACTGGACATCTGGATTGTTGTTGTTTAGTCGCTAAGTCGTGTCCAACTCTCTTCGACCTCATGGACTATACAGCCCGTCAAGCTCCTCTGTCCGTGGGATTTCCCAGGCAAGGATACTGGAGTGAGTTGCCATTTCCTTCTCCAGGGGATCTTCCTGACCCAGGGATCGAACCTGCATCTCCTGCACTGGCAGGAACATTCTTTACAACTGATCCACATGTCCCCCTCTCTTGAACCTCCCTCCCACTCCCAACCCCATCCCATGCCTCCCATGCCACCCCGTTTTTTTTCTTATTCTGAGGAATCAGCAAACCTTTCCCAAAAGGGCCAAACAGTAAATATTTTATGCTTTGTAGGACAAAGGCAAAATTAAGAATATTAGACAAGTTATTTCTCTACCAAGAGAGAAAACAAACTTCTAAAAATTCTAAATAACTAGTAATTTTTCAAAATATGATCATAATTGAATATAATTGAGGGAGTAATGTAACCCTAATAATGAGAAGAATGGATCTGCAGAGAGGATAATACTTCATTTAATATGAGTCCAAAGCTGTAACTAAATGGATTGTAAATATTCATCTGTTCATTATAATACACAATGAAATTTATATATCCATCTTTGAAAAAATCTTTCACACAGAAGTACGGCCACATACTGATACCAATCCATAAGCATGTAATTTCCTTTGGGCATATTCATCCTTGCAAGGTACTTAAATTAAATGGATTCTGAAAAACGGACATTTCCTTTGTATTTGCCTCAAGGCCCCAAAACTGCTATCAGAACTGTAGTTTGAGTTTGGAAAATATTTCTGTATCAAACTTTTGTGTGTGAATGGAGATTCTGGTTTTCACTTTAAATTTCGATGGCATGAAAAGTGTATGAAGCAGCTTGACATTACCTGTGATTCAAACACTGGTTGCTATACAAATAGATTTATCACGGTGTAGGTTTCACATGAAAGCACTGCTCTGCCTTGTAATTTTAGGCTGAGTTCACTAGGAAATATTACCAAGTCTGCAACAGAAGTTAACTTCCACATCCATTAAGTATTCGATTTATAGTATCAGGGCAGTCTTCTTCAGAAAAATTTAATCACCACCCCCAAATTTTAAAAATTGCAATAAAACGTTACCACTGCTCAGTCAGCAAACTGCTGCACAGTAAGGCAATTCAGCCCATTCAGCTTTGATCACCAACAAAAACCCCTAGCATTGAGATGGTGACATCCTCAAGAGCAAATGAAACTCACCAATGACACTGTAAGTTTAATAACCTGGACAGATTTAAATGTTTTCTGTAAAGTGCCTCCTGATGAATGAATACAACAAATAAGCACAGGTTTTCAAACACCTTATGTTTCAACGAGTTTCGCAAATTTGTCAAACTAAGGCTTTTATACGCTCCATGCTTATTTTTACCAATATGTATTACACACATCTTAGCAGATTCCACTTCACGTTATCCTGAAACCATTTTTTCAACTTCTTTGAGAATATTTCCATGCAGACAATTCACAACGACCAATCCTTCAGTCACTTCAGATGAGCAGAGACTGCTGAACCAAACCACTGAGCAGCACAGCACATGTCTCGGCTCATCAAGAGCCTGTGAAAGCCACCAGAGGCCACTGGCCTTGCTCTTGAAGTGATTGTTGACTCATATTACCCAAAGGGTCCTCAACTTTTAAAACAGCTATTCTTACGGAAAGGCTAACAGTCACAAGTTTATCTTCTGTGTGCGCATTTCTTTAACTGCTGTAGTCAAACATGATTTAATTAACTTCCACTGGTAAATGGCTTTCCTTACTTGGCTAACAAATGAGCCACTCACAAATTTACTTTTAGTTACAACTCATTTTCATCCTTCACTTTTGAAAAGGATCCGCGCCGTGACTGCTGCATGCGACCCCACAGACTATAACCCATCAGGCTCCTCTGTCCCTGGGATTCTCCAGACAAGAACACTGGAGTGGGTTGCCATTTCCTCCTCCAGGGGATCTAAAACAGTCCATTTTAACTTACTCTTTTTTCTGCTCACTACTTTCCCATGAGTTGGGATTAGCAGGGTATGTGCTCAATCAGGTTAATACTTACATACACTGTATTTTTTTAGCACAGCTATAGTGTCTCAGCATAATAAATATAATGCTCTGCCATCTAATTTGGTATCAAGTGAATCCACCTCACTAATGCCTCAAAAGCACTATAACTGAAGTCCACTCTTCTCTTTTTCTCTTCTTTAACATGAAAGGCATGCAGTAATAAAAGAGAGAAGATCCCAAGAGAACACATGTGACAATCCAAAGCTGATGAGTTACCACTGGGTCACTGCGGTCTGCGGCCTGCCCACAACAATGCAGGGCGTAAGTGGTCGCTGCAGCAAAGGCTTGACTGTCACTGTAGGGCAACAGGAGTCACAGGTCATATGCACATTAACAGGTCTGTGTGCCAATAAACCTTATTTATGGATACTGTAATATGATTTCCATGTGTGATGAAATACAGTCTTTTTAAATTTTTTAAACATTTTAAAATAAAACCTATCTGGGCTTCTGGATCGTATGCACAGATGGTGGGCTGGATCTGACCATAAGGACATATACATAACATGCTGACCTCAAATGTAGACTTCAAGGGTCCCAAATGAAAGTCTATTATGTTCAGTTCAGTTGCTCAGTCATGTCCGACTCTTTGCGACCCCATGAATCGCAGCACGCCAGGCCTCCCTGTCCATCACCAACTCCCGGAGTTCACTCAGACTCACGTCCATCGAGTCCGTGATGCCATCCAGCCATCTCATCCTCAGTCGTCCCCTTCTCCTCCTGCCCCCAGTCCCTCCCAGCATCAAAGTCTTTTCCAATGAGTCAGCTCTTCACCTAAGGTGGCCAAAGTACTGGAGCTTCAGCTTTAGCATCAGTCCTTCCAAAGAAATCCCAGGGCTGATCTCCTTCAGAATGGACTGGTTGGATCTCCTTGCAGTCCAAGGGACTCTCAAGAGTCTTCTCCAACATCACAGTTCAAAAGCATCAATTCTTCGGCGCTCAGCCTTCTTCACAGTCCAACTCTCACATCCATACATGACCACAGGAAAAACCATAGCCTTGACTAGACGGACCTTAGTCGGCAAAGTAATGTCTCTGCTTCTGAATATACTATCCAGGTTGGTCGTAACTTTTCTTCCAAGGAGTAAGCATCTTTTGTCTTCCCAGCTATATAGACTGCCAGGAACTCTCCTGACATGATCCTCCCCTCTGGGCTCTCTCTCACTCCCCCTCCAGTCCTCACTTCACTTCTCTAACGCCTTTAAACGTTTCTTTGGAAACAGGTTTTATGCAGCTTTTCTAGTTATTCACAGCAGTAGGACTGTTCTACCACAAGTTTCTCTGCTGCAGGTAGAGATGAAAGCAATGCATGCCTGACCAGCTACCAAGACTCACTACCAGGCTTCTATAACCTAGCAGTGTGGCGGCAGTGTCCCGGGGGTACAGAATGTAAGCCAGAACACAGAGCTTAGCAACAATCCATGCATTTACTGAAAGTGTGCTAGCTGACAGAAGTAATCTTTCAAATGAGGGGGAAAAGGAAAGAGGTTTCAATAGGTGAGGTAGTAACAACTGGCTGTCCTTATGTGAGAAAATGAAGCTGGATGCTTATATCGCACAATATATAAAAAACACATCGCTAGGGCAAAGCTATAGAAATGAACTTTTGAAATAAATTTTTCAGGGATATATTAGAAATTATCCTAATTGTATATTAATTATATTAACTCTGTATTAATTCTAATTATATATTAGGAACTGTTTTTTATTAGGAAAAAACCTTCATTATTCAAAATTCAAAATATTCTAAAAGGTACACAAGGAAAGTCACTTTGTGTAGAGTTACGTGGGATAAATTCCCTAGAGGCAAAGAATTTTGCCCATTTCCTGTGTAGCCTTCAAATATTCTATGCACATTGTAATTCATGATATTCTCCACCCACCCCCAAGTTTTACAAAGGGACTCTCTATAACATCCAGGAATACTACCACTTACCTCAGTGCAAAGGTAATTATAGCAAACTTAATTAAAACTAAAAAGAATGATTAAAAACAAAATATGATTTTTACTAAGAGAAACACCAAGGCCAAGGACATTCTCAGTAAATGGGCCTTCCAAATCTAACTGTGTGTAACCGAACAGGAACATCAAACTCGGAATAGTTCTGTAACAGAAACTTCTAGTTTCCTGTTAGCTTCCACCCAACTTAAATTCTAAATAAATGGTAAGAATCAAGTTGGCAGGGCAAATGAAAACAAACCCACTGATTTTTATACTTAGGTGTACCTAAAGCATTCTGTCATCAAACTTTCAACTGTCCTGCTATAAGCAGGTTCTGCACTTAGTACAGCATTCTGAGGAAAGAAACTGTAACTGATCCTGATGTCCTCCTCACAGCCTTGCATTTTAGAATGAAGACAGCGTGTAACTTCTTACTGTGCAAAGTGAAAAAACTAGGGGCAGACAGGTAGAACTGCTTGGTGAGGGTGTCACTCGACATTAGCTAACAATGCCAGACACGGAAGAAGTCAAGATTTCTGATCCTCCCCCATTCAATACAGCAAGTATGCTCTATTTAGAAAAACATGCTATACTTTTAGGAAACTTTATCATACAAAAAAAAAAAAAAAAAAAACAACCACCATGTGAAATCAATGGCCATATCCCCTGAAATCTACAGTCATTCTTATTCTTAGTACCCTTCCCACAACTGGTACTCTATGTGGCAGCCATCTCTTCACTGGACTTCCTCCTTGGAACACGGCCAAAGGGGTCGATCGTCCTTCTTCTGTCCTCTTGCTGAACATTCTCCATCGGCAGCTTGACTTGCTCTCACCGCTAGTTAGGAGCACAGTCTAAGATTCCAACCCTGACACAGTTCCAAAGACATTTCATAGGATTTAAGGCTCATCACAATCAAACTCCTGATCTCCCCATATTCTCACACTTGAAACTATGGAGATACTCTGCAACTCCTCCACTAATTCAAAACATACCTCACTCCATCTCTACGACCATTCTGTCTTCATGTTTCACATATAATACCTAGATTCAGAAACTCACACTTACTGGCCTTTAATCACTGCAGTGACCCTAAGTATTTCTGCGTTCAAATAACTGTCTTCAAACGTAGCTACAGACAGCTGAAAGGTTCAGGCCTGTTAAAGCGGCTCTTCTTATTAAGAAACTTCATTAATTAAATTCCTCACTTGGAATGTGAAGTTAAGAACATTTTCCATTTCTCACTACTCCCCACCATACTTATTACCTGGTCATGCTCATATGTGACATTCTTTCATGGTCCACATATCCCCAAATTTAAGATGATCCTTTGCCTATCACACTCCACACTCGACTATACTACAAATCTGCAACAATCAGGACGGTTCTGGCACAAAAACAGACTGATCAATGGAAGAAAATAGAGAGCCCACATAGTTATGGTCTATTAATCTAAGAAGAGGAAGCAAGAATACACAATGGAGAAAAGTTAGCCTTTTCAATAAGTGTTGCTGGGAAAACTGGACATGTAAAAGAAGGCTATTAGAACAACTTCCTCATACCATATGCAAAAAAAACTCAAAATGAATTAGAGACTTAAATGCCACATCTGAAGCAATAAAACTTCTAGAAGAGAAGACAAGCAAAACATTTTTTGACATCAATTAGATCACAGCAATATTTCTTCTGGATCTGTCTCCTGAGGCAAAAGAAATAAAACCAAAAAATAAATGAATGGGACCTAATTATAACTTTTACACAGTAAAGGTAACCATCAACAAAATGAAAAGATAACCTACTGAATGGAAGAACATCTGCAAGCAGTATGACAGATAAGGGGTCAAAATCCAAAACCTATGAACAGCTCATACAAAATATCAAAACTAAAGACTTCAGTTTAAAAAATGGGCAGAAGACTAGAATAAATACTTTTCCAAAGAAGACATACAGATGGCCAACAGGCACATAAAATGCTGAACATCAAACACTTGTAAAAATCGTTATCAATGAAAAATCTGCCAATAACAAATAGATGACCCTTTGTGAAGATTTCCTATGTCAATCTGTTGAAGCTTAACCCATACTCTAAAACCATCTGAAGTATTTCTTACTTTTACAAACACCCATTCCACCTTCTTCCTTACTAAGGCTCTCAGTTTTGTTCAGATGGCCTCTTCCAAGCAGCAATGAGCTTTAGAGAGGTAGGTACCATCCCCTGCCCCAGAAGAGAATCACAGTCTAACCAAATGGTGGTTGTCCCAACACTTGTATTAGTTACTGGTTTAAAGCAATTGATGGGAACTAATTCTAGCTAATGAGTTGTCAGGAGAAACCTGCTACAGTAGAGAAAAGCATATGGAAAGGATTTCCCTGAATTAATAAAGAAAAGCTTTTTTCCCCCCAATTTTAATTTAAAAAAAAAAAAGTTACAATGAGGGTATGACCCTGAGAGCTCCTGCTCACCATGTTTTGATTATGAGACAAACTGACCAGGAAAAGACTAACACATTGTGTGCACACAATGTGGAGACAGTGAGACCCTGGCATCCCGAAGCCAGTGAGCTACTCATCAGCCTCACTCCTCATGCTCTGCAGGGAATCCATCGCTCATCAAGGTGAAGCTCAACAGTGCCTGACGTCCAGACGGAGACCACCAGGCACACAAACATGCAGGGAGGCATGATCTGCACCGATGACAGTCTCGAGAACTGACCCCAACTGACGGGGAGGTTGGCATTGCCGGATAAGGACATTAAAACAGCTCTTATGAGCATATTCAATGTGTTCAAAAAGCTAAGCAGAGACATGGAAGGTATAGAAAAGTCCAAGTCAAACGTCATAAAATAAAAACACCTAGGATGAACTTACACTGTATATTATAACAGCATATTAGAAACTGCAGAGGAAAAGATTAGCGAACTCAACAACAGTAACAAGATTAGTGACTCAACAACAGTAACAACAAGAGCAATTCAATCAACGAATGGGCAGAGGAGCTGAATAAACACCTTCCCAGAGAGACACACAGGTGGCCTACAGGCACATGAAAAGATGCACAATGTCACCAATCATTTGGCAAATGCAAATCCAAACTGCAATGAGCTATCACCTCACTAAAATGGCTATTATCAAAAAGGCAAGGAAAAACAAGTGTTGTCAATGACAACCCTCCTACACCGCTGGCAGGAATGCAAACTGGTGCAGCCACGATGAAAAACAGTGCGGACATTCCGCAAAAAATTAAGACTAAAACAATGTATGATCCAGCTGTTCCACTTGGCAACATAAAAACATGAATTCAAAGAGATATATGCATCCATGTTTATTGCATTATTTACAGGAGAAAGATGCTAAGTGCCCGTAAGTGGATGAATGAATAAAGATGTGGTGTACATATCTGCAACAGAATACTACTCAGCCAGTTGTTTTTTTTAAGATTTTTTTTAATGTGACCATCTTTATAGTCTTTTACTGAATCTGTTACATTGTTTCTGCTTCACGGTTTGGTTTTTTGCCCCCAAGGCATATGGGAAGTTTAGCTTCCCAACTAGGGATCAAACACACAATCTCTACACAGAAGGTGAAGTCTTAACCACTGAACTACCAGGGAAGTCCCTAAGTCATTTACTAAAAAAAAGAAAAGAAAGAAATTGTGTCACTTGTGACAACAAGCAATAACTGCCAAAGACTTTCTAACCATAATAATAACTATAAATTCACATCCCCAAAACTGCGATAAATCACCACCCTTGAGGAAAATTACACATAATCAAATTGTCCAAAATCAGTGATACAGAACTACAATCCTCCATATAAAAAGACATGATATGTTCAGTTCAGTTGCTCAGTCGTGTCCAACTCTTTGCAACCCCATGAACTGCAGCACACCAGGCCTCCTTGTCCATTACCAACTCCCAGAGTTCACCCAAACTCATGTGCATTGAGTCGGTGATGCCATCCAGCCATCTCATCCTCTGTCATCCTCTTCTCCTGCCCCCAATCCCTCCCAGCATCAGGGCCTTTTCCAATGGGTCAACTCTTTGCATAAGGTGGCCAAAGTATTGGAGTTTCAGCTTCAGCATCAGTCCTTCCAATGAGCACCCAGGACTGATTTCGTTTAGAATGGACTAGTTGGATCTCCTTGAAGTCCAAGGGACTCTCAAGAGTCTTCTCCAACACCACAGTTCAAAAGCATCAAATTCTTCGGTGCTCAGCGTTCTTTACAGTCCAACTCTCACATCTATACATGATCACTGGAAAAACCATAGCCTTGACTAGATGGACTTTTGTTGGCAAAGTAATGTCTCTGCTTTTGAATATGCTATCTAGGTTGGCCATAACTTTCCTTCCAAAGAGTAAGCGTCTTTTAATTTCACAGCTGCAATCACCATCTGCAGTGATTTTGGGGACCCCCAAAAGAAAGCATAGAACAAAAACAAGGATGACACCAGACTATGCCCTCCTGTGTCAGAAACAACATAAGCAAGAAGAGTGAATCACCACATCTTTAAAGTACTGGGATGAAAAGCCACCTAGATTTCTGGACTTGGCAAACATGCGTTTCAAAGGAAAACAGAAGCACTTTGGAAATGAAAACGCTGAAAGAATCTATCACCTTGCAGACCTGCCCTGCAAGAAATGTTACAGGACTTCTTCAGGCAGAAAGAAAATGATATCTGGATCGACACCAAGGAATGAAGAGACTAGCATTTGTAAATAACTCAGATGGTAAGGAATCTGCCTGCAATGCAGGAGACCTGGGTTTGATCCCTGGGTCAGGCTCTGGAGAAAGGAATGGTAACCCACACCAGTATTCTTGCCTGGAGAATTCCATGGGCAGAGGAGCCTGGAGGGCTACAGTTCACGGGGTCACAAAGAGTCGGACTGAGCAACTAGCAACACAATACAATACAGCATTGGTAAATACACAGGTAAGTATATTTTAAATTATTTTTATTATTTAATTCTCTTTAAAAGATATGCTCACTAAAAAAAAAAACCCAGTATCTTAAGGAGTTTGTAACATGTGAAAGTCAAATGCATGACAGCAACAGCACAAAGTCCAGCAGGGAGAATGGAAGGAAATGAAAACACACTTTTATAATATATACAACCACATAATATCACTTCAGGGTGGACTGTGGTAAGTGAAAGACATATACGACAAACCTTAAAGAAATCAATAAAATAACAAGGCTTATAGACATACATCAAAGAGAGCGCACATTCAATTCCAGACCCCCAAAATAAAGCAAGTTACACAAATTCTGTTTCCCAGTGCATGTAAAACTCCTATTTATATTATACTGTTAAGTGTCCAACAGCATTCTGTCTAAAATGAAAAAAATGTACAGACCTTAATTTAAAAGTGCTTTACTGCTAAAAGGTGCTAACCATCATCTCTGCCTTAAGCAAGTCATAATCTTTTTGCTGGTGGAGGGTCTTGTCTTGACATTCAGTGGCTGGTATCTGATCAGGGTGGTGGTTGCCGAAGGTTGGGATGATTATGGAGATTTTTTTAAAGACAATAATGAAGTCAACTGACGACTCTTCCTTCAACAAACATTTTCTCTGTAGCATGCAACACTGGCTGACAGCATTTTACCCACAGTAGCACTTCTTTAAAAACTGGAGTCAATCCTCTCAAATTCTGCTGCTGTGCTGTCGGCTAAACTCACGGGACAGTCTAAGTCTTTTGTTGTCATTCCAGCAATCTTCACAGCTTCTCCGCCAGGAGTAGATTCGCTCCCAAGAAACCACTTTCTCTGCTCATCCACCAGAAGTGACTTAGCTGCTTGAGTCTACTGCGAGACTGCAGCATTTCAGTCACATCTTCAGGCTCCACTTCCAGTTCTAGCTCTCCTGCCGTGTCCACAACATCTGCAGTTACCTCTTCTGCTGCGGTCCTAAGGCCCTCAAAGTCATCCATGAGGGCTGGAATCAACTTCTTCCCAACTCCTGTTAAGTCATCATGGCATCTAGAATGGTGAGTCCTTTCCAGAAGGTCAAGTGACTTTACCAAGATCCATCAGAAGACTCACTACCCATGGCAGGTATAGCGTTACGAAACTTATTTTCTCAAATAATAAGCCTTGAGAGAGAGAATTACTCATTGATCTCATGGGCTGCAGAACAGCTGTGTACACTGGCATGAGAACATTAATCTCCTTATACATCTCCCTCAGAGCTCCTGGGTGACCTGGTGAACTGTCAATGAACAGTAGTATTTTCAAAGAACACTTTCTTTCTCGAACACTAGATATTAACAGTGGGCTTAAAATATTCAGTAAACCATACTGTAAACTGATGCACTATCATCCATAAATATTGCTGTATTTATACAGCACAGACAGAGTAGATTTAGCATAATTCTAAAGGAATCTAGGATTTTTTTTTTGAATCGTAAATGAGCACTGGCTTCAAGTGAAAGTCATCTGTTGCATTACCCTAAACAATAGAGTCAGTCTGTCTTTCAAAGGTTTGAAGCCAGGTACTGACTTCTCCTCCCTAGCTATGCAAGTCCTTGGTGGTATCTTCTTCCAGTAGAAGGCTGTTTTGTCTACACTGAAAATCTGTGGTTTACTGTAGCCAACTTCATTATAATCACCGTTCCTAGATCTTTTGGAAGACCTACAGCTTCTATATAAGCACTGGCTGCTTCATGTTGCAGATGGCCTCTTTCCTCAAACCTCATGAACCAACCTCTGCAGCTTCAAGGTGTTTTTCTGTAGCTTTTCTCAGCCTTTGTAGAGTAGAAGAGAGTTAGGGCCTTGCTCTGGATTAGGCTTTGACTTTAGGGAATTTTGTGGCTGAACTGACCTTCTATCCAGGACACCAAACTTTTCCATAACAACAATAAGGCTGTGTTGCATTTTTATCATTTGTGCCTTCACTGGAGTAGCACTTTTAATTTCCTGAAAGAACTTTTTTGCGTTCATAACGTGGCTAACTGTTTGGCACAAGAGGCCTAGCTTTCAGCCTATCTCAGCCTTCCGTGTCTTCCTCACTAAGCCTAATCATTTCTAGCTTTTGATTTAAAGTGAGAGACGTTAAGACTCTTCCTTTCGCTTGAGCACTTAAGAGACGATTGCAGGGTTATTAACTGGCCTAATTTCAGTATTGTTGTGTCTGAGGGAATAGGGAAACCTGAAGAGAGGGAGAAAGACAGGCAAATGGCTAGTAGGGGGAGGCGGAGAGAGAGGAGGGCGGAACTAGATTCCACATGCCACAGCTAAAGATCCCACATGCTTCAACAAAGACCCAGCACAGCCAAAATATAAAATAAGTATTTTTTTTTAATGCATGCAATGCAAAAGGAATCAACAGATAAACACAAATGGGGCAGAGAGGAAGACTTTATCACATTAAATATATATAGTCTCAATATTACAAATAAAAAGCAGAAGATTGTCAGGTTAGATTTTTTTTTTAACGTGCTACTGCCAGAAACATGCTCTAAATATTTAAATACGAATAGGGTAAAATAAAAGGATGGAATTACATATACCATATGTACATTAGTCAAAAGAAAGCTGGGACGGGTATGTTAATATCAAAGTAGCTTTCAGAGTCAAATACAGGATTTTCCTGTTACAGTCACAGGTATCCTTATCAACAGCTTCCCTTTGATCGAAGTTTACGAAGTTCTTTTAATGTAACCACTAAATCTGTCCCAGCCTCCCCAGGATGTGCAATAACTCGTTGCTGTAAACTAACAAGCACCTACTATAGTTCTATAGACAGAAACATGTTGAAACTGAGACACAATCCAACTTTATTTCCATGCAAAAAAAAGGGGGGGGGGGGGAGTTGTCTAACACACATGCCCAAGACTACCATTCTTAGAAAGGCCTGCCTGCCTAGATGGCATCAGAGGCTGGGTTTGGAGAGGGTCCCCATGGCTCCCGAGGTGACGAGGGCAATTTACTGTGCCTGGATTATCTGTGCAAACAACGTGGCCTTCCCTTCCGGTACGTGACAGGCAGGAGGGCCTACACGACCAGCCCCCAGTAAAGACCTTGAGCGTCTCAGGGCAGAAGCAGCAGACACGGCGCCGTACTTCCCTCGCTGGAGGACAAGGGTGCTCTGTGTGACCCCTCACGGGAGGGAGAGCACCGAGGAAACCTGAACACAGATGCTTCTAGACCTCGTCAACATCTCTTCCCATTAAGATCTTTCTACTGCATCAGGGCAGTAAGCCTCAGCCATAATTACAACTCTGTGATGAGGCCCTTGAGTCTGAGTCAGTCTCCAGTGTAGACGTGGTCTTGAGAACCCCTCAACACAAACACAGAACTCAGGTATGCAAGTGTTTCCTTCCTCTTAAAAAACTGTAAGGTAAAATGAAGACTAAATAACTGGGAATTTTTTATTTTACACTGCAAAGCACTAGGATTATGTAAAAAACAACAGTACTAGATAACATTATTCATAAAATAGGTACCTGGGACCATCTTACATATATGCAGGCCATGTTTTCAATGATCTTATATAAACCTACTTTCCACTGGTTAGAGAAGTGTGTGGAGATTTTTACTGCTATTGTCATTAAGGCTTTTTAAACAAAAATTACATTTACATTACACTGTTTACTTACATTGTAAATCTGTACTCCCACCTTATTACAGAAAAACTATTTTTGTTCTTTTTCAGCCTACAAAAAGAGCCCAAAGTACTTTTTAAAAAACTTGAAACTCTTCTTGTAGAAATTAGTTGGTTTTTACACGTACAAGTGGCACAAAATCAGCAGAATGGAACTGCAGTATGTACTTAATCGCTTAGTTGTGTCCGACCCTTTGCGACCCCATGGACCACAGCCTGCCAGGCTCCTCTGTCAGTGGAGATTTTCCAGACAAGAATATGGAGTGGGTTGCCATGCCCAGTTCTCCCACACTGTAGGCAGATGCTTTACTGTCTGAGCCACCAAGGAAGCCCAATGATGAGGGTGAAGACAACACGAGAACAAGAAACTATCAATTCTAAGTGGAGAGCTGCTAGGAGTAACGTTTTAAGGTTTGGTGGTGCCCTCCAGGAATCCAAAGAGGAAATTAAAGGAGAAAAAGAGTTTAGCATATTCTTCTATCTAGCAAAAGACAGAAGTTCCCATGGAAACACTGAAGAACAATCCGAGGGAAATTCCAGAAAAACTGAACTGCTTGATAGCGAATGCAATTTAGCAACTGAGGAAATAATGTACTTGTTTTAAAATGGGAATAACGTTGCTGGTTGCAGGAGGCTCGGCAGCCTCTGCACTGCTGCAGCTGGGCTCCCTTTGCGCAGCGCACGATGGCTAGCAGTGGCCAGCAGGGGCCAGCAGCGCACTCCCCACCCTGGGCCACCGCGCTCAGCACTGCCCTTCACTGCCCGGCTCCACTCAGGAGCCGCTCGCCCCAGAGACGACTCCTTGAGGCACCAGAGATAAAATGACAAACCCACACAGTATCCACGCCCTCGTGACGCCTACCGCCCTAGTGGGGGCACCAAAAGTAATTCAATGCTCACAGTAACATGAATTGGCACACGTTGGTAAGTGATGGAAAGGAGAGATACGTATGTTCCAATGACAAAAAGGACACGTACTCAAACATTTCTTTCTTAAAAGATGTGAACAACCCAAAAGTTTAGAGCGTACAGACCAACCCATCTGAGCTTTGCATCTTGTTCTTTTCCATCACCTTAGATTGAAAGGTCCAATTCTACTTCAGTTTATTTCAGCATCTGTCGAAGGTTTTTTAAAAAAGGATTCCCACAAAAATAGGGGGATCTAAACAGAGGTACATGTTTTCAACGACCATTTTTCAATCCCAGCCAAACTTCTCAAAAATTAGCCAGCAGAGTTTCACCTTCCAGAGTCAAAAAATATTAATTTTTAACAAATGGGTTTAAAACATACATCAACGCTTTAGAATATTTTACTCAGGAAATTCTGTGTCCAAGATTTTTTGGCAACAAATGTGAGAATATTTTGTTGTTTGTTTGAGTACAAACTTTCATTGTTTCTGGCAATAAGCTAACAATAGACACAGTTCCAAACATCTGTTACCAAAATGCTCAACCCCCAGCACATGTTTCTTTGAGTGCATTCTCATTGCTGAAACATCACCTTTATCTTGAAGAGGCAGATTAAATGTTTATTTTCTTTACAGAGGCAGGTACCATAATTTATTCAGTCACATGCTGTCCTAATAATGGTCAACAAATTTGTGACACCTCTTTTTTTTTTTGTAAAATAAAGCCTGTTCTGGGCTCAACAGCACTTTTACAGGCTTTGCCCCTAAGGAACCTTTTGAGATTTCAAAGACTGTCATTGTCACACCTCCCCACCCTCATCACTTAAGCAGAACTATAAAAATGCCCTCTATTTTAGAAGGGTTCTTCTGACACGTATAAATGTATAAACATGAATAAAATTCACCACAGTGGTGACCTCCTTTAACACTCTGGCACTTATTTTTTACTCGTAACTATGAATGACTCCATGAATGATTTTTAGTGCTATTCATTTAGGCCACAAACATTTACTGAGGAATGACCGAAACAGAAAAAGACAGTTATCAGAATGGCACTCTTATCTAGTGAGGAGAGACAGACAAGACTAGTAAGTAAATACACACTGTGTTAGAGGCCGATAAGTACAGAGGAGAGGACAGTCCACCAGGGGTGTGACGGGAGGAGGCACCTGAAATTTTCAACAGGGAGCCCAGCAAAGACCTCCCAGATAAAGGAAACTTGAGTAAATACCTAGAGGAAACGAGGGAGGAAGCCATGCATGCATCTGAGGAGACCAGTCAGCACAGAGGGAACAGGAACTGCAAAGGCCCAAGGTGGACGGATCTCAGTAAGACTGAGGAGGTTAGGGAGGCCGAAGGAAGCGAGGGAGGGGAAGGGTGACTGCAGCAATGTCTCAGAAGCGCCTGAGGGGATCCTGAAGATCAGGGAGACCCAGCTGGTCAGTAACGACTGGCCTTTTTTTTTATTCTTAACAAAATGGGAAGTAGCTGAAGAGTGTTAAGCAGAGAAGTGATCTAACTTGACCTTCGCTACTTATTTATCTATTTACCAGTGTGGATCACTCTATGGATGAAAACCCAAGACTATCATTAATTTTTGTTATTGCTCAAGTTGGTCCAGCTCTTAGGAGCTCCTTGAGGTTGGCGCCTATGCTTTCAACAAGTCCCCATCTCCGTCAGCACTTCCTTGCTTTCAAGAGCCTTGGTCCTTTTTATTGCAGAACGTTGGTTACAAACCAAGATCTGGGCACCTGACAGGCTCACTGCTAGAAGTCACTGCTTCTAGGCTTTCAGAGGGGGACAAAGCTAGGAGACACACATGCATACTAACACTTGCATACACATATACCCGGATTTCAGTATCCGTCCATATAAATACTGAAAACCATGAGTTTATACTGATACCTCTGATAACTCTATTCTAACACCACAAAAATCATTATAGAATAGTACTCGCTAGATTACAGCATGTATGTGCAGTTTTTGTTTGATTCTGTCTAGCTTTATGGGTATCCAGTCAATACACTATTTTTCAGGGCTCAGTTTCTTCTCTACCCCCTTCACTGTGAATTTGGCTACTCCTTTTAAGGTTCCCCGAGAGCCCAGACAGCTGTAATTGCTTATTTACAGGGTAGGTGAAACATTCCTATGGTTCCAAGAGTCAGAGCTATACAAAAAGATATATATAGCTTATTTAACCATTCTATTCTGTGTGGTTATTTAGGTTGTTTACAGTATTCTGCAAATTAAACAATGCTAGCAATTATTAACCTTTAATGGCACAAGTTTCTGTATTATTAAAGGCATATTTTCAGGATAGAATCTCAGAAAGGTCAAAAGATAAGTGCATGTATAGTTTGTGAGGCACTACCAACCTTCTCTCCAGACGATATGCACCCATTTGCATTCCAGGCATATGAGTGCCCATTTCCCTATGGCCTTATCACAAATAAGCTGCTACAGTTCAACAACCCAACACCACAAAGTGCCTTTTCACTTTTCTTCACTGCCTTTCCCATAACGCTTCTGCTTCTCACTGTCAGAAAATATTCCAAAACTACTTTTAAGAAGCTCAGGGAAGAGCCAGCTCCACAACCTATCACAACAATGACCTGGCCATCAAATATGCTAAGACTATGGAAATCATTACCAGGCATTACACTGTTCAAAATGTGGTAATAATGTAAGCCTCTAAATGTAAGGCCACACTTCCAAAACAAACACTCTAACTTGACTAAGGTTAGAGGTTGAGAGTTACTCATCCATTTAAATTAGGTCAATTTGATCATCTGAGTAAATCAAATGTTACAGTAACTGAATAATCACCTAAATCTAAATCCTTGTCTTAACTATACCTTTGAAAGGTTTACCTGTATTAAATCTCTGTAATTTCTATGGCAAAAATTTCCACTTTTAATATTCCTTTGGAAGGCCTGTTTTCACTTCTCCCAAACATATTTGTCAAAAACCACAGGGAATTTTTAAGCAGCAAAGCCACTTTACTTCACAGGGTTTGTTGCCTTTATAGATAGAAGGTAAATGCTACATTTATTTTTTGATTGAAAGTCACAGTGAAAGCTCTGAAAGATGGCAGACTGTGTATATGGTATCGCTTTGGGATAGTGCCAGAAAGGCAAACCAAACTGCCAACTTGACTGAAAAGAAATTATTTTAATCAATTTTTAAAATAGCAAATAGAACTAGCTCACATTGTGGACTAAAGACATGTCAAATCCTGTCTCTCCTAATTTAAATCTTCGTCAAAGAGTTTTGCCTTAGAAGTTTAAGATGCCTAAGTACAGTCAGTAATCTCCATTTCTAAAAATTTTAATTTCTTATTTAAATGTAAATTATTTAAAGATTAGTGTTTATTGCACAACTTAACATACTATATAATCTAGTGGTCTGCACAAACTACCCTTGGACACCAATAATTTCCTATTTTAAGGGTTTTTACATTTCCGTAATCATTTAATAAATTTTACAAGTGAATCTTTCTGTTAACAAAGCAAATGTTATAAAGTTGTGGTTTAAATGTGTGTTTCTTCTACTTACTTCTGTGCTCCCTGAGACAACAGCTCTGTCCACGTTCACTAATAATGGTTCTTCCATCTGGCACACCCCCAGTGACCACTCCACACAACGGTGGTGAGCCCAACAAGTGCCTAATATGGTTAAAGTAAAAAGAAGCAAGTAAGTAAACATTAAACATATTAATGCTAATAAGTAAAGATGTAAAACCCTTCAGTCGATTCTAACGTGTGAATATGCATCCTATATTTGTGATTCCACTAAAGCAGCCCTTCTCAAAATGCATCATCTGGGAACTTGCGATAAATGCCAGTCTTAGATCACAACCAAGACCTACGAATCAAACACTCTTGCCATGGTGCCCAGAAACCTATGTTAACAAACCCTCCAAGTGATTCTAACGCACACTGTATTAATGACTGTTTCTTCAAGAAATTAGCTTCTAGTCACTTTACTTAAATATTACTTTATTTTTATTTGATATATTTACACACATAAAGGAAATTTATTTCATACTTTATGACAAACTATATATATACCACTCTTCCATTGCATTCCACACCAATCATCAATAACAGCTCAGTCTTTCAAATTCTCTATCACTTGAACAATTACATGCAGTTCAACTGCAGAATGAAATTTACTCAAAGCCCCAACTGCACTGAGTCATAAATATGGGCTACTACACTGTATTACAGGACATTCACATGGCTAAGATCTATTATCCTTCGCCCCTACTTGAGGAAGACCCAGACTGCCATGGTCCCAAGTTTTCACAGATCTCTTTATAATCTCTCTTTCTGCAACTGTCAGATTTCCATGCCACTGCTGTCTACACAAGTGAAATGCAAATATTTATAAAAGCATCCACAGCCCAGTTATGGCCCTGTGCAGATGCTAAATAAGTTAAACATAATTAGACAATTTATTTTACCTAAGCAGGCATACTTAACGAAGATGTTTTTAACAACGGTGATAATTATTCCTAGATGAATGCTATTTACTATTAAGTTGATAATTGGCTCAAGTTAAGAAGCCTTGCAAGAATTAAGAGGTAGCTATTACTGAAGACTGGCTCATACCTGTAGGATCAAATAAAGCTTGGACATCAATGGCATCGGGAAGGCCAACCAGACTGAGCTCATCCCACAGTTTACCAGGCTGATCGTCTGAAGCGGTCTGCGTGCTCACACTGACGCAAGCCACGACACTCTGCTGAGGCCGTTCCCTGGAAAAGAACACAACATGAAACAGACGTGAAAGCGAGAACAAGAAGAAAACTGCTTCGCTTCGTAACGACTTAAATATGAGGTATTGCCAAATCAATCTTAATTTATTTTGCATAAACTGCTTATAAAATAACTTCTAGGACGTATGTCATTGTTCATAGCATTAATATTAATATAAAACTGGGTAGCTATATCATGTAAGCAACAACTAAAAAAAAAGTCTCCAAATCCATAATGAAATGTTATAAATCTCTAATTTTTTAATTGACACTCTACTATTCTAGCCAGGCACTGTATGTTGTCATATAAAATGAATATTTCCTTTGGCCTTACTTAAATGCTTAAAAAACATAACTTGAGCAAATCAGAAACCTCAAACATGCTTTATGGTAAGGGCTACCAACAACAGAGCCAGCAGTTAAGTTTACAGAAAGAAAGGTTATTTCCCAGGGGAAGTGAAAGCCCACTACGAGGTGTGACCAGGGAGGCAGGGGGAGGGGAACGTCTCAGCAAGCTTGACAGCCGATCTATGCCGCGACGCTACATGTACCCTCCACTAAAACTTCACCTCACAAACCAGAAGTCAAAACCAAAATCAAAACAGCTACCGGTGACTTGGGAATAAGGGAAATAGTGTAACAACAGCAAAAAGTTCCTGATAAAAGTGAATGCTGAATAAGATATACCACAGATGGGAGGTTTCATACTTTCAAAGCCCTAAAACTTCAGATATTCATTGAGATTGGTAAGTAAACAATGACTGCTAATGTGTCTACCAGTAAACACGGGAAACCAGATGGTTGGCACTAAAACTTCAATTTTCTCGTGATATCAAAGTATTCAGTCTGATGATAATTCTGGATTAAGTCACTACTGAATATAGATCATAACTCACTGCACATCTGTCTGCTGGATATTTATCATGATTCCTATTAAGAGAAAATCAGCACAATGACCAGGGAACTAAACATTTTTATACCTGGAATCATCGAAAAAGAAAAAGTATTAACATTTTTTAGTAAGAACATTTAAATATCAAACCATGTAAAAAATAACCAGTATTTTTCATGTGCAGCATCAGAAATGCACAGACTCACTTTTTTTAAAAAGTTCACCATGCTATGGAAATTCCAAGTCCACCATGCTATGCTATGCCCACGGTGAAACAAATGAGAACAAACCTTCCTATAATTATGATCTCTCCTTTCCTGAAAATACACCTTCATTACTGCCGCTGCTGCTGCTAAGTCGCTTCAGTCGTGTCCGACTCTGTATGACCCCATAGACGGCAGCCCACTAGGCTCCCCCATCCCTGGGATTCTCCAGGCAAGAACACTGGAGTGGGTTGCCATTTCCTTCTCCAATGCTTGAAAGTGAAAAGTCAAAGTGAAGTCGCTTAGTCGTGTCCAACTCTTAGCGACCCCATGGACTGCAGCCTACCAGGCTCCTCCATCCATGGGGTTTTCCAGGCAAGAGTACTGGAGTGGGGTGCCATTGCCTTCTCCATTACTAGTCACTGCCAATTTATCAGGAGGAAAAAAGAGACCAACAGTTTGTCTATAATGATGAACGAATTGAACATATTTTCTTTACACCAGAATTTGATGGGGGCACAGGTATAAAAACCAATGGAATGACTAAACATTCTATTACTAACAAGTTCCTAACCAGTAGGTTAGTCAAATTTGACTTTAAGGCTTTACAATCAGTACATAAGCAGACAATGTGATGTCAACCCTAAGGGTGACAGGAGTCCGGCTTAGTTAAGAGCAGAAATACACACCCCTCAAAGCTTAAGTCTAAAAAAACCAAAAAGAGAGGAAATTGTTCCTTGATTATACATTCTTATATTTAGTACACTATGAGGGAAAAACTATTTTAAAATCCTGCTTTTCAAATTAAAAAAAATTAACTGGCTGTCTATCTGGTTTACAACTCATTAGCAACATAAATATTGTAAATATTTAAAACCATTACCAAGCTAAATGATTGCCAAATTTGAAAACATGCTTTATTCCTAAGGTCCATTAACTGGCCTGTTATCATCACTTAATAACTTGTTAAACACTTAAGTACATATAAAGACTTTCACTAAACCAAGGTTATTTTTACATAATTATTTTTAGCTCATAAAAATTTTCATTAAAAATTAACCAAGCTTATAAAATAAATAAATGAAATCCAATTGTACTTCCCAGAACAGTTCTTTATTAATTGCCATCATTCAAGGCAGAACATCAGTATATAAGATATAACTTGGTCCAGTCCATTAAATTTACTAATGACTGATGGACTTTGTAAGTTTCCTGGACTTCTTTCCCCCCCCCCCCCCCCGGACTTCTGATATAGTTTATTAGAATGTGAGCACTCAGTTGATTACAAAGGTAAAGTAAGCCATGGCCTTTAAAACATCAAAACTTTAAACATAGTACTTCTGAACTTCCTTAAACTGTTCCACCTTAAATTCTTTTAAAAGAGTTTTTCTTGTTATTGTTTCATTTCCTACTTCAGGTCTTCAAGGCATTGGCAGCAGTCCAAAAGAAGGAGCCAATCAAATAAGTACAACACAACAAGCCTCAGTCCTAAACTCTGGACGGCAGCCAGGCAGGCACTTGGGTGATTACATCATCACCCTCAAGGGCCAAAGCTGGTGAGCCTTCCAAGCTAAATTAATTTTTACACTTTCTCATCAACCACAGAAACTTCTACTCCCTCAACTACTAAAGTCAAGTCCATGTATGAAGATGGCCTTCGAACAAAACTAAAATATATTTTAAAAATTTAACTCCAAAAATAAACATATTAGGTAAGAGTTTTAGGGAACTAAAACATCCATGAATATAGACATACATGTATGATTATACAAATGGTAAATGTTTTTTAATTACATTTGATTTATAACTATATACATATATGTAAATTCTTTGATTTAAAAATGACCTTTAACTTTAGAAAGGGTAGCTGTATTATAGTGTAAGTGTTTACAGGACAGTTCACCATTCTCCAAAGCGTAAATACAAATAAATAAATCACACTTAAAGGACATGAGTAGTAAAAACCACTTTGGTTTTGCTATTCTGTTATGCTATATTCTTACAAACTATTTAAAACATTTAGAAAAAGGAAAAGAAAGATCTCATTAATTTAAAAAAATTTTCATTCCATTTATATGAATCCCCTCTAGGCTTATATTATGTTCTTTAAAGTTTTCTTCTTTTTTGTTAATATACAACTAAACTTTTTTTTTTAAACAAAGAAGTTTTTGAGAAAATGAATATTTGCTGGGTTAATGGTAAGTCATAAAGCACTGTATGGATGTTGGAAACACAAGAAATCGTTTGGTAACAATCCCATTCATATAGTCTTAAACATTTCAACGAAAATAAACTATATATAGTCTTACTGCATTTGACCCATTTCTATTCAAAATCGCTTACTTTCTCTGTCCTCTTTGTTTTCGTGGTGCCGAGTTTTGCGTTTTCTCACAAGTTCCATTGCTGTTGTCATCACTGTCTTTCTTGTTAGAAGGCTGATTTTTCCACGGCAAAATAAACCCAGGCGTTACTCTAAACTGTTTTAAGTCTCCTTGTCCTAAGGAACTTTTTTCACCACAGTAACAAAAAGCGCAGAGCTGTTCACTGGCAAAATGAAAAGGAAGAAAGACAGAGAAGTAGTTTTATTTAACGATTTCAAGTTCCAGACAACTGCAGAAATACTTGTGCTTTAAAATTAAATACTGTCTTTAGTGCAAGCTAAGTGTTTAAATCTATAGTAATTATACAATTCTATTTTTCTACAGCATGATTTTTAGAAATAATAAATATACTAGAAAATTATATTTGGTACTTAGAAAAACAATTTTCCTTTAAATCTGATAAAAAAAAAATTAAAGTATTAAAAAGGAATAAAGTAAAAGCTAAGGCTGGACAAGACAGTATGGTTTAATGGCCACTCAACTATATCCCAGCTGTGTAAAGCAAGTGGTAACCAAATTTAACCAGAGGGAACATTTATTATGCATAATACACACACAGATACACAGATACACAAATATAAATATAAGTGGGTTAACGAGCAGTTAGTGATGGAGGGGGAGGAAGGGATGGACAGGGTCTAAGAGCAGTGGGAACAGGATGAAACTGGAGCAGTGAGACCTTTCATTTGCTACACTGTAACTAACGCAGGTATGTGACATCACACACTGATCAAAACTCACAACTATGCAACACAAAGAATGAACACTACTGCAACTATGAACTTTAATAATAAGGTATCAATACTCCTTTATCAGTTGTAACAAAGATACCACACTAATGCAAGATGCTAACAACAGGGGAAACGGAGGCAGGGGAGGGTTGGGAATGGGACTCTTCCATCCGCTTAATTTTTTGTGTAAACCTGAAGTTGTTCTAAACAATAAGATCTATTAATTTTTTAAAAAAGAGACCACTTTAAAAGCTAAAGGACAAAAAAACAATATTGTTTATGGAAAATATACTTAGTAAGAGAGCTTAGGAACAAAATAGAATGAATGTTTTTTCTCTTCACAACATATTCATGGGTGCTGCCCTCAAATCTTTCTCCTCAATTATTCAAGTTTCCACCATCAGCTCTGTGGTCTCTACTCCAGTCTTGCATTAACAGGTGACAGGAATTATCCACAATCTTTTCAGATAATGTTTAACGTAAGTTTAATTCATATTGGACCTCTCTTGACAAACCGCCTTTAAAAAAAAGAAAGTTACCTATTTTAAGTTTTTCCAATATTATCTATCTCTGTTTTGTAATAAATGTGCTCCCTATAGATACACACACACACACACACAATTACATGTGGTCTATTTTCAGGAAAATAAAGTCCAATGTGGGAAAAGTGTTCTTCTTGCCTCAAGGATGCTATCCACCAATATCCTTAGCCAGTATTTTATTAACTTTAAAGTTTTCTTATTTATAATTTTCTTTAAGCTATTAAAATGTACGTTTTCTTCAGCATACCCTGTTTCTGGTTTGTTTCGTTCCCTAGAAACATTACCTATGAGGAGCAACAATCAGATGGACATCAACACCAACTGACTAGGAAATGGAGCAACACTTTTAAAGCATTAATACTAACAAAGAATAGTTTAACCTTCAATTTATATCCAAAACTATCACTCAAATGTGATGGTATAATGAAATTCTTCCCAAGTCTCTGTTCAGTTCAGTTGCTCAGTCATGTCCGACTCTTTGCAACCCCATGAACCGCAGCACGCCAGGCCTCCCTGTCCATTACCAACTCCCAGAGTCCACCCAAACCCATGTCCATCAAGTCAGTGATGCCATCCAGCCATCTCATCCTCTGTCCATCTCATTCTCATCCTTCTCCTCCTGCCCTCAATCTTTCCCAGCATCAGGGTCTTTTCAAACAAGTCAGCTCTTCACATCAGGTAGCCAAAGTATTGGAGTTTCAGCTTCAGCATCAGTCCTTCCAATGAACACCCAGAAATGATCTCCTTTAGGATGGACTGGTTGGCCCTCCTTGCAGTCCAAGGGACTCTCAAGAGTCTTCTCCAACACCACAGTTCAAAAGCATCAATTCTTTGGTGCTCAGCTTTCTTTATAGTACAACTCTCACATCCATACATGACCGCTGGAAAAACTATAGCCTTGACTAGATGGACCTTTGTTGGCAAAGTAATGTCTCTGCTCTATAATATGCTCTCTAGGTTGGTCATAACTTTCCTTCCAAGGAGAAAGCGTCTTTTAATTTCATGGCTGCAATCACTGAACTTAGAAATTTCACCACACAACAGACCCACAACGAAAATATTTTTAGAGAACTATTCAAATTATTAAAGAAATAGGAAATGTTACAAGAGATGCAGGATATAAAGAGAGACAGCCCAGAGTAATTTATTGCTAAGTTTAAAGGACGCTCAAGGGAAACTCCCGGCTTCTGCTCTGGAGGTGGAAAGTCACGGAGAGCTCTGGCTCCACGGATGCAGATTCACTTTTCTTGAACACTTCTGATACAGAAGTCACAGAGCAGCCAATTCACCTGCAACTGAATGAAAGGTGCTTCCACGAAGAGAGGACACACAAGCACTTGCTTAACCTGAGGACGAGGCCCCCGGATGTCGTATAAGCAGACTTATGAATTCAGTGACAATTTTACAAATTGCTCCAGGCCAAGCGGAGGCGGTATGAGACTACACAGCATCTGGGACTCGCAGACACACGGTGAATTCTAGCCCTATCACCAGCTTCTCTCCGCACCCCTCCCCAGGACCTCAGGGCCACCCCTGGGGCCTGGGGAAGAGCCCTGGGAACACACCGGTCACGGGACAAGCCTGGGGGCAGAAGTGCAGCAACTCGGGGAGGAAGACACAGAGACCCAGCCAGATCTTCCTCCTCCACTTTCCCAGGGGGAACAAAAGCCACAGGCTGGCAGAGAGAGAAAAAAAGTTTCCACCTGCAATGCTCAAGACCAGCTGCAGATGGAGGAACGTGGGGGGGGGGGGGGGGGGGGGGGCGGTGCCCTCCATCGTGGAGGAGGGGCAAGGCTCTGTCCTAGACCCAGACCAGGCCAGGTCTCCAACAGGGCCCCAGGACAGAGAGACACCTTGTTCACCTGCGAGCAAAGGTGAGTTAGAACAAGAAATGTCCTGCCAATCCACTCCACACCATGAGTGGGAATGCAAAACAGCACAGCTACACCGAAAAATACTTCAGCATTTTTAAAAAATTACTTCTCTCTTAGGTATTCGGCTAAATGAAATAAAAATGCTATGGTTCACACCAAAACCTGCAAGTGAATATTTATCCCAATTTTATTCGTAACTGCCCCGAAGTAGAGAGTACCCAAATATCCCTTAACCGGGAAATGATAAACTGCAGCAGGCACCATAAACAAAAGCCACCTCAGCAATAAAAAGCAAACAGCTACTGACATATGCGACCACGCAGACGACTCTCCGAAGCATAATGCCAAGTTAGAAGGCCAGAATCAAAAGGACGCACGATTCCCAATTCTGTTCACACGATGTTATTGCAAAGGCAAAACTACGGGGTCAGAAAATAGGTAAGTGACTGCCTCAGGCAGAAGATGGGGTCAGCGGTGACAGCAAATGAGCCTGGGAGAGTTTTTCAGTTTGACGGAACTGTTCTTTACCTTTGTGGTAGTGATTATATGACAGTATGCGACCGTCAAAACCCACTAAATGGGTGAATTTTACTGTATAGATGATCAATGCAAAGAGATATGAAAATGATAAAGCATTTATACCGCTAAATCTAAGAAATCAATTAGGACTGTAAATCTGAAGTTCAAATGAAATTCATGAAAAAACATGGTCAAAGCTACAGTTTTTCCAGTGGTTAGGTACAGATGTGAGAGCTGGAGCACAGAGAAGGCTGAGCGCCAAAGAACTGATGCTTCTCAACTGTGGTGTTGGAGAAGACCCTTGAGAGTCCCTTGGACAGCAAGGAGATCAAACAAGTCCATCCTAAAGGAAATCAACCCTGAATATTCACTGGAAGGACTGATGCTGAAGCTGAAGCTCCAATACTTTGGCCACCTGATGCGAACAGTTGACTCATTGGAAAAGACCGTGATGCTGGAAAAGACTGAAGGCGAGAGGAGAAGGGGACAGTAGAGGATGAGATGGTTGGATGGCATCACCGACTCAATGGACTGGAGTTTGAGGAATCTCAGGGAGACGGTGAAGGTGAGGGAAGCCTGGCATGGTGCAATTCATGGGGTCGTAAGGAGTCAAACATGATTTAGCGACTAGACAACAACAACAACAAAAACATGAGTCTTGGTAATTCCCTGGGGTCCAGTGGTTAGGACTCAGCACTTTCACTGCTGGGCTGGGGGTTTGATCCCCGGTCAGGGAACTAAGATCTTGCATGCCTCAGGGTGTGGCCAAGGGGGGGGAAAAAAAAAGAAACATGAGCCTTCAGGGATATCATCTTAAAAACAAAATATAATAGGCAACCAATAGAAAAAAATTATCAATGCAATAAAAAAAAGAAAAAGAGGAGAAAAGTATTGCTTTCACAGAGCTCACATAAAAGGGGGACAAATAATCAAATGAACTGCTGGGAAATAAAAAGTGTCACAAAGGGAAATAAAGCAGAAATAACGGGTAAATGCAGTGCAGACTGTTTATATTTTATCTTTCATTTTGAAAATTTTCAAACCGTCTCCAAGATGTAGAACATGGGAGGGATTTGAAATTTTTAGTATTATTGAAACATTTAATGTAATTAGAAGAGATGGCCATTAAAGACAGTTTGAGGGAAACTTGATCTATGTTTTAGAATCATCATTTCTGCAACTGCACTAAAAACAGTCTGGACTGGGGAAAGCAAACAGAAGTGACGAAGCCATCTAAAAGGCAACTGCTGCCTCCTAAGGGCAGCGGGGACTTGAACCAAGAGTGGTAGGAAGTTCAGACGGTAAGGACTTGTCTGGGACATCTTCTAAAGTCGAGCTACAAAATTTAGGGTGTGAGGTATGAGAAAAGACAGACATCAAGGATTAACTCAAAAGGTTTTGGCCTAAACAACTGGATGAATATTGGTAATATTTACTGAAATGAAGAAATCCTGGGGAGAAGATTTGGGGTAGGGAAAGGGTCGAGAATCGAGACTGCAGTGTCTAGAATACTTCCAAATAGTGATGTCAGGCAGAGAGATGGACAGCAAAGTCCAGAGTTCAGAGAACGGGGGGCCCTGGAAATACAAATGTGTGTTCATCAGCACACAGACAGGACCTAGCTATCAGACTGAATAGAAGTGAACATGCTGAGGACTTCAACTTGAGGACTCCAGCATTAGAAAGCTGGGGGGTCTCCACCGAAGCCAGCAAAGACAAAATAAGGAGGGAGATGTGCCAAGAGCAAAAGACAGAAAGCGTTTCACGGAGATGGGAACAGTCAACCGATGGATGCTTTCGGTTGTATTCATGCCTTCCAAGAAAGATCTAAAAACTAACAAGACTGCAAAGCTGAAATATACACAGAGGTTATAACATCCTATATTTCTTTTTTTAAAAAATGAGAGAGGGTAAAGGACAAGAGTATAAGCTTACATTTATAAGCAAATAAGAAAATCAGTCCTTATGCTCAGAGTTTAGACTTTTTCCTTTGTCTAGAAGCCGCACACTGGAAACACCCTGCTCTGGTCTGAGGGGAGCAGAGTAACAGGCCAGACCACCGCTCTGTCCTACAGCCACGCAAGCCCCAGGCACACTGCACCCCAGGGACACACAGAGCTACCAGCTCTCAAATTCCACCCAGGTGTGCATCCTAAGCTTGCACTCTCTGAATTTCCTCTTGGTCAACTCACTGCCCTTCTTCCTGTCACTAATCTCTGACCCAGCTGCATTCCTTCTCGAACCTGATTTTGGCTTCCACACCGACAGAGACCAGGGAGCTTGCCGATTCCTCAGACACAGAACGCTGAAGGGCTGGGGCCGGCTGCTTGCTGCTGTCCACTTCTGCTTCAGCATCCTCTTCTGCTGATTGTTCTTTGATTTCTGCTTAACAATAAAACAAGAGAATATAAAAGTCACTTTGCATTACATCACTCTTTGATGAATTTATCTATAATGCATATAGCATGAAGGAAAAAAAGCTAAATAACAAACAACAGCATGTAACGAACACAGGAAAAACTTTTACATTTGTTGTTTAGCTGCTAAGCTGTGTCCGACTCTTTACGACCCCATGGACTGCAGCACGTCAGGCTACATATAATCAAAATAATGCAAAACAGCATAGCTTTCCAAATTGCCGCTGACTTAAGTTTCAATCTTAGTAAAACCTGTTAAGAACTGTTAAGAATTTTCAGGATTACAGCAAGTCCTCTACAAAACAAACATACTTTAAGGTGACTCGTAAAAAAATTTCTTCCTAATTTATTAATTTAAATTACCATTAATTTAAAACAATCATGACACAGTCTCTAATTGTCAGCCATTGTAAGAGCAAAATGACTAAAAAGAACACACCTTGACTCCACTGCCTTTTTCAGTTAAGCTCAAGACTCCCACCCCGAACACTACACATACCTTCTTAGGAGGCAATCTAACTCTGAGAGGATTTTCAAACACCATTACTCCTAATATCGTTCTTCTCTTTAAGTAAAATGATACATCCACACTGTCTCCCACACTGTACTGTTAAGACATTAACAGGCACAATTCCTCCACCAGCGCTCCTAATAAAATCCCATGCTCTTGGCGCCATCTTTCTTTCCTGGCGTGAAATTTACTGGTTACAGCTTTCTGCACCACCATCCCCAAACCAAAGAAAGAAAAGCAGCACACAGCAGTCTCAGCACCCTTCTCTCCTCTGGAGGGGCTGCCCTGCACTGCCTTCCCCCTTGATGGGCCTTCCTGCACAGCGTCTGTCCTCCTGCCATGCAGAGTTCCCTCCACCTCTGCTGGCGGCAAGAAAGCGACCAACCCAGGGTCCGCTCAACATTCCGGAAATGCAGGGGCATCAGGGATCACTACCAGCTTGGAGCCCTGAGGGCCTCTTCTCGAGCACCAGTTCCACCAACTACTAACTAGGCAGCATGATGTAGAAGTCAACTCTCTCAGCCTCAATTTGCTCCCTGTAACGTTAGAAAACCACCTACATCTCATGAGGTTGTTAACAAAGATTAAAAGGTCTAATACCTGTCCCTTCAGCTGGTTTGAGGCCTCCAAATGTGAGTACAGCTCTCTGTATGTCCTTTGAAGAGCGTAATTATTATCCAGGTTTCAACAATCTCCTGTCTTCCTGAATTTTAAATCAGTATCTCTAGCCCTAACTCCTCTCCTGAGCTCCAGGCCTCACTTTTGCTGCATACAAGGCACATCCGCAGCTTTAACAACCACTTGAGGCAAGTCTGATTTCCTGCCTCTCAGATCACCACTTCACTAGGACTTCCCTATCAAAGTCTTCTAGATTCAAATGAATTTTAGGGAGCTATTCTGACAGTTTCCCTGGTGCCTCAGACAGTAAAGCGTCTGTTTACAATGCAGGAGACTGGGGTTCAATCCCTGGGTCAGCAAGATCCCCAGGAGAAGTCAATGGCAACCCACTCCAGGACTCTTGCCTGGAAAATCCAATGGACAGAGGAGCCTGGGAGACTACAGTCCATGGGGTCGCAAAGAATTGGACACAACTAAGCAACTTCACTTTCACTTTCATTCTGACAAATAATTTTGAGAACTAGCAATTTGTTTAGTTAGACTGTAAAGCCTGTCAAATCATTAATGATGAAATGAGGCATTAGAGATGATTTTGACTTTCCTATTTAAAATAATGGTTCTTTTTCAAGTTGAAACAGAAAAGCTGACCATAAATTAAGTGCTTGTGGAGCCTATTAATCACAGTGTCTCTCCTGTCTACCCCAGCCACAAAACTGGTATAGAATCAAACCTACAAATACGAAATACATCTGTAGCAAAGAAGGATTATAAAAAGTTCTGCAGTTTTTAGTATATAAAGATGTTAAATTTCTGTATAACAAAGGACTTCATAAACAAAATTTTAAAATATATCACAGATGGAAACACATGTGATTTGTATCCCCAAGAAAGTATTCAAGTCCAGAATATGTAAAGAATTCCACAGATGAACAAGGCACATAACCCTGTAGAAAAAAATGGACAACGGACAAAAATCCACGCTCTCTGTTATTCAAGTCTTAGTAGGGTTTGACTTTATTTCCCAGCCTTTCTTGCAACTCAGCATGGCAAGCTCTCACCAATAGAATGTGACCAGAAGGGACCCTGCGATTTCTTCATCACCTGAAAGGGAGGGTGCTCTGGACCAAACTATGTTCCATCTTTTGTATGGACTGGACCACGGAGCTGTCAGCAACCCTTCTGCAATAATGCAGAAGGGAACAGCAGTCTGAGGAGGGCAGAGAAACTAGATGGAAGGAACCTGGGTCCACAAATAACCACAAGGAACAAAGACATCTCATCAGCCTGGACTGCGCCCTCTCAGAAATACTACACGAAGGAAAAATGAATATCCAAGCCACTGCTGTATCTGGGCATCTCTGTTACAGCAGTTTAACCCATGCTCTAATTAACACAGAAAATGGCACCAGGTGTGGAGAAGTGCCACAACAAAAACTGAAAATGGGTGGGCTGACAAGCAGGCAAGAAAACAGTAATAGCAGTGTTTGGAAATCAACTGACACCTTTGATGCTGTATCAAAACATGGGTAGTGCTGTGACCTGCAGTAACTTGAAAGGCAGACCAGCTGCCTCCAGAGCTCTAGGGAAAGCATCTGGAAAGACACAGAAGTTATTCTGTGGTGCCTGCCCTCTAGCGCTTTTGCAACCAAAGACAGAAAGGAACATGGGACTGCTTGAGAGAGTCTCTGCCCACAGGGTCAGACACAGCTGAGCACACACATACCCAAAACACTATGCGTGCCAGGTCACTTCAGTCGTGTCCGACTCTGTGGACTATAGTCTGCCAGACTCCTTTTTCCGTGGGTTACCATTACCTCTTCCAAGGGATCTTCCCAAACCAGGGATCAAACCTGAATCTCTTAAGTCTCCTGCGTTAGCAGGCGGGCTCTTTACCACTCGCACGACCTGGGAAGCCCCCAAATACCACAAAATGACAAAATACTATAAAGTGACCATGTATAAAAACACTTTATAAAGAAGCATTTCATTTCTACCCAGAGCCCATGTGTATCATTTCCATTACTAGGTAACAAGAAAGGGTAAGAGTCAAGAGAAGAGATGAGAACTATAAACGAGAAATAAGAAGAGGGCCTCAGAAGTTTACAGACAGTGGGTCAGGTGGACGAGGGTCATGGCACTACTTCCTCTCAGAGCATGTTTCTGCTAAAAGCCAGCTCCAGTTAGCTTCACCCCCAAATCAGGAGCCTTCCAATAGGGTATGGCCTGCCTGCTCTCTCTTAATATCTCGCTAACTACCACTAGGGCCTCTAGTTAAAACTTTTCTTCTGGCAAATCGAGGCACAATCTCAAGTATTTCCTTGTTTTTATCCCCCTGCAACAGAAAATACATAACACCATAAACAATTTGGGGGTTCTGTTTATTGCTTATTGCACCAAACACAGGAGGCAGCGCCCCACTACACACTCTACAAAGCGGCTGCTGTATCTGTGTTGCAAACCAGAGCCTAGCACAAAACCTAGATGCTCAGTAGCTGTTTAATTGACTGATTAATTATATGTTGTGTACTATAAAGCAAGCAAATAACCCTTATTGTAAGGCAACACATAAATCAGACAAAGCACAAGACGACAGAAACCAAACCTGTAATGGGCTGCATGTGCTCCATCCCCGCCTGCTTTCTGTGGCCCCGTGGACAGCAGCCCACCAGGCCCCTCTCTGCCCACGTGATTCTCCCGGCAAGAATACTGCGGTGGGCTGCCACTGCCTTCCCCGGGGGGTCTTCCCGACCCAGGGATGGAACCTGTGTCTCTCATGTCTCCTGCACTGGCAGGGGGATTCTCTACCACTGTGCCACCTGGGAAGCCCCTTCATGGGCTGTTATTTGGTAATTACATTCATCAACACCAACACCCATTTTCTGCTACTTACCCAAACCATATGCATGCTTCTATGCTTTCGGCAACCACTAAGTAGAATACAAATTGCTTTTCTCTCTCCTAACTTCATCTCCACAGAACTGGCAATACTTTTCTTGCTTCCTTTATATAAAATTCTAAGACTACAGAAGAAAACATATCTAAGAAACTGCGTGATCATGTCCTTTCCTTCTTTTGCACAATGGTGCTCAAAAAAAGCACGCATTCTGAATTACACTTTCCAGTTGTGTGTTTGTAGCTTACTGCATCTCATGCATCCACTGCATCCAGAATGTGCTATAAAGCTAAACAAGTAGCACAACATCAGAAATAGCAAGTATTTTACTTATCATATATTTAGTCACTAAACTACTTAAAAATGTTGACACTGATTAATAATATACTGCTTTCACAGGGCATATAAAGACTTTAAAATGTAAGCTAACTATAAATATATACACAAAACTGTCAAACAGTGGTTCCCTAGAAGCTAACACTTGTTACAGCTAACTTAATTCTCTTTATAACTTATCCACAGTTTCATAAATACAAACATATATTACTATTATACTTTTAATGTGATTTTTTGATGCAAGCACAAAAGAATTAAGAAAAAGATTCTAATACTTATCAAGACCTCAAAACAGTTAATTAATTTAATTAATACTATTAATTAAAATACTAACTTAAAATCCAACTGCTCTCTCAATGTATTATTTAGTTTAAAATACTTCCTCTAGTTTTTTCTATATACCTTTAAAAATTTAATGGATACTCAGTTTTTGCCACTAATAGAAGAAATTAAATAAAACCCAACAAATTAAAGTATACATCATCACCATATAATAAGTTATTTATAGCAATCTTTATCTTCTTCTGAGTCTTATTTTTATTTCGGCCTAAAAACCCAATGCAAAAATAATATGAAAATATTTAAAGAAACATCTTCATGGCTAACATTTAGTACACGCTTCCTCTCTCCTAGGCAACTGTTACAGGTGGTTAAAGGCGTGAACTTACTTAAACTCGCCTGATGAAGACAGCTGCTGGGCCTCAGGCTTTACACAAGCTAGGAAGTCAGTCTGCTACTGGGTCGCAGATGCAGTAGGAGACACAAGACTCCTGCACTGAAGACAAAGGACTGTGCCCCTCACTGCAGCGAGCAGCACAAGCCTGAGGATGGCGCTGGCCCCCAGGAGTCATGCAGGCAGAACCGTGGGTCCCAACGACCGTCTGCACGTGCAGTGAACTGTACTACAGGACCAGAGAGGGTGGGGAATCACTGCTTTTAGAGCGAGCATTAAACAAGCCTGTGCCTTGTCCCGGAGGGAGATGTGACCTCGTTCCTCAAGGCTGCTCACTGCAAACCCTGGGAAAAAGGCCCAGACCAGAATTGGTCCAGGCCTTCCGTTCTTGGCACACCCAGTAAGGTCTGTCGGGTGCAAGGGACCCACGGAGGGGTATCCCCCAACCACAGCTACTATCACATCCCCATTCTACATGTGACGAAGCAAGGGTAAGAGGTGAAGGGGCTCTGCTCAAGGACACAATCAGCAGGGGAGTCTGGATTCAAACACAGGCAGTGTGGCTCCAGAACCTGAACAACTAATCACTACTTCACGGAATGTGAGTTGAAGTGAAGAAACTGAAGAAATCAAAATAACCGCAGAACTGAAAACAAGAGGATCACAGGAGGGGCCTCCCTGGTGGCTCAGGGGTAAAGAATCCACCTGGCAATGCAGGGGTCACGGGTTCAATCCCTGGGCCAGGAGATCCTGCATGATGCGGAGCACCTAAACCTGTCACGACGATGGCGCCTGGGTTTTAGGGCCCGCGCGCCCCAGCTACTGAAGCCCTCACGCCCTGGAGTCTGTGCTCTGCAGCAGAAGCCCACACGCCGCAGCGAGAGCAGCCCCGGCGCGCTGCAGCCAGGGAAAAGCCCAGGCAGCACGAGGCCCAGCACAACCATAAATGAGGAAACAATTTTTAAAATATTCTTTTTTAAAAAAAGAAGACTGCATGAAGCAACCACCACTCTGGAGACAATGTTGGTAACAGCGGTAACGTGTTGGACGGACTGGAGAAAAGACCCAGAAGAATCTGAAACAGTGGAAATGCTGCAAGACTACTCAAGGAAGCACAACACACACAACAAATACGTGTAACTGCTGCTACCTGACAAAGAAAATACACCAAATGAAAAGAATATTCAAAGCTGGCTAAAAACCTACATCCAAAAAACTAAGATCATGGCATCCAGTTCCATCACTTCATGGCAAGCAGATGGGCAAAAAATGGAAACAGTGACAGACTATTTTCTTGGGCTCCAAAATCACTGCAGACAGTGACTGTAGCCATGTAATTAAAAGACTCCTGCTCCTTGGAGGAAAAGCTATGACAAACCTAGACAGTGTATTAAAAAACAGGGACATCACTTTGCCAACAAACGTCTATATAGGCAAAGCTATGGTTTTTCCAGTAGTCATGTACGGATGTGAGAGTTGGACCATAAAGAAGGCTGAGCGCTGAAGAATTGATGCTTTTGAACTGTGGCGTTGAAGAAGACGACTCTTGAGAATCTCTTAGACAGCAAGGAGATCACACCAGTCAATCCTAATATCGATCCTGAATATTCACAGGAAGGACTTCATGCTGAAGCTCTAATACTTTGGCTACCTGATGCAAAAACTGAAAAGACCCTGATGCTGGGTAAGACTGAAGGTAGGAGGAGAAGGTGGTGACGGAGGATGAGATGGTTGGACGGCATCACCAATTTGATGGACATGAGTTTGCGTGAGCTCCGGGAGATAATGAAGGCCAGGGAAGCCTGGCGTGCTGCTCCATTAGATCACAATTTAGCAAATGAACAACTTTTAATAACAATATCCTGGCTGAGAGAATCTAATAAACAGGTATCAAGTTTCATACACTATCTAAGGAAACAGAAGAGGCTAGCTATATATTCTATTCAAGTGCCCCCCAAATTTACATAAACTAGCACATGTTAGAATGCAGAGAAAACCCCAGAAAAATGTCTACTTCACTAACAGCAGACTAGGTAATTTGAAACAAACCTCCAGTTGAACACAAATAAGAAAACTCAGTGAAATATTTTTTAAAGTGAAAAGAGTCTTAAAAGCATCACAAACTTAACAAGATAGTAAGGAATTATGAGACAAAACCACAGGGAAGAGGCAGCGAGCAAGGTGAGCCTGGTGTTCAGGGCTGCCTTTCCCAAGGGGGTGTCAGCTGCCTGGGAAGAGGCGACTAAGAGCACTCGCTCTGACTTTCAAGACGCATGGATGGTTCTAGAAGCCTGCAACATCCTGGGAACTCAGGGTGGCAGGAACCCCAGAGGGCTGGGCATTAACAGGAAGAGTGAAACAGAAATCAATTTCTGTAAGGATTGCTGCACAGCGCTGAGTCACGTGCTTGGAACAGAAAATGGAGTGTAAACGTGAACTGAGGTGGTCCTTAAAAACGAGTGCCCCTAAGCACCAGGAAAAAAAGAAATCAAAGAAAAACTACCCTTGAGGGGAAAAAATGATCATCAATCTGTTTCTACAAATACACTGTCAAGTATATTATCCTGTACACAAACAGATAATCAGTTACCTGAGGAGACAGGATTACACAGGCAAGAATGAGCAGAAACAGCTGAAACAAACCCACAGACTTCAGATATTAAAATAATCAAACAATTTTAAACTAACTGTATGTATTATGTTAAAAGTAATAGAATTCAAGCATTAAAGTTTTCAGGAGGGAACTAAAAATTATTTTTAAAAAACGCAAACTTGAAAAAAAAATAATAAAGAACTTTTAAAACGTAACACATGGGGACTTCCCTGGTGGTAAAGTGGTTAAGACTCTGGGCTCCCAATGCAGGGTTCCTGGGTTCAATACCTGGTCAAAGAACTAGATCCCACATGCCCCAACTTAAGCCTGGAGCAGCCAAATTAAAAAGAAAACAAACACGTGGACTTACTTGATACACTTAATAAGAGGTTAGATAGCTAAAAGGGGTAAGAAAACTGTAAGATCTGCCTAGAAGAAAGGACACAGGGACAAAAGTATAGAAAATCCAAAACAGAGGGTAAATGACTCCAAACACAGTAAATCAGTCTAATGAACCTTCAAGCAGAAGAATGAATGAATGGTACGAGAACAGTATTTGAATATATAACAGCTGGGAATTTTTCAAAGCTGATGAACATGGCAAGAAACCTCAAATTCCAAAGCATAAAAAGTGTACCAAACCAACACAACAGTTAGCAATGAAAAGTAATAAAACAAGGATAAAATTCACAGGAACACCTGGAAATGTTTTAAATTCTCTTAAACATCATAGAAGTGAAAGAGGAGATGCACAGTCCAAGAGGGAGGGGACATATGTATACCTGTGCCCAATTCACGTTGATACACAGCAGAAACTAACACAGTACTGTGAAGCAATTATCCTCCGATTAAAAATTTCAACAAGTCAAAGGGGAGACCAAACTTACAATCGAACACCATTTATAAAATAAGAACTATAATATTCAAACCCAGGGAAAGCACTAGAAATCATGTTAAAAGAAATATTAACCTTCAATACCCTTTTCCCCTTTTGGTTTAGTAATTACTAAAATATATATATATATATAATAATAATCAAACATCTACATCATTAGTTGGAAACAACATCCACAAAAGTTTCTTACAGTTAGTATGTAACAAATGAGTTTAATACCAATCAAACATACAAAAATAAATTATATTTTCATATATCAGTAATGTACAATTTGAGGCCAGTTTGTGCTGGGGTTTTTTTTTTTGGAGGGGCGGGAGGGTGGACCCCAGGTGGTGCAGTGGTAAAGAATCCACCTGCTAAGGCAGGAGACACAGGTTCTATCCCTGGGTCAGAAAGATCCATTTGGGGAGGAAATGACAACCCACTCCAGTATTCCTGCCTGGAAAATGCCATGGACAGAGAAGCCTGGCAGGATACAGTCCATGGGGTCGAAAAGAGTCGGGACACAACTTAGCAACCAAGAATGCCTTTTCTGTGTGTGTCATTTATAATAGCTCCTCTTCTTGGGGCTTTTAGCGAGTTTCACCTCTAGATCTGCTAAACTCATTCAAATATAAAGGTTAATTAAATATCATGTCTAGACTTTCAGGTAAAACACAATATCCATTAAAAATGTCTCCACAAAGAATTATTGTACAGACAGTTCTGGCTACACAGAAACTCCAGAGAAACAGGCTTAGTGAAGTCTCATGATCAAGGCAGAATTTATGAAAAGGAAGTTGGAGTGGGTACTCATAAAGAGTTGAGGTGATTCTTAGAAAAAGCCCTGGATAATTGAGAGAGTGGTCTACACTGAGAGAACGCTGAGATGCAAGCACCACCCGTTTTATGTTCTTTCATCATGAAAAATGAGGTCCCCTAGGCAAGACTGACATTTACTATGAACTAAAAGTACTGGATAAAACTGCTAATGATACAGTCTTAAAGATGTCATTTAACCATGTGTTAATCAAAATACGGAAGGAAGGATTCAAGCCAATGCTCACCAACTCTTCAGATTCTTGAGAACAGAACTGATGTTCCAAGGAAAATTTGGGAAAAGTTCCCTCCAGTGGACTTTGAAAACTCTTTAACAATCTAAGTCAAAATTCTAATAAGAAATATAAAGCTGGACAGAGAGAAATACAGTTCTTACCAGGGGCTAGGAGTGGGGGAAATAGGGAGCTGTTGGCCATTGGGTAGGAAGTTGCAGTTATACAGAATGAATACGTATGGAGATCTATGTACCAGCAATGATGACTATAGTTAATAGTACTGTAATATTGAATACTGAAAACTTGCTAAGAGAGTAGATATCAGATTTAAAATTTAAAAAAAAAGGAGAAGCTATATTGATTTCAGACACAACAGATTTCACAGCAAGTAAACATATCAGAATAAAAAGGAACATTACATAACTGTACGTATATATGATACATCAATTCAACAACAACACATAACAATTTTTAACACATATGCACCTAACAACAGAGGTCAAAATACATGAGGCAAAAATGGAGAGAACTGAAAGGACAGATGTATGAATCCACTCTCATACATAGGGACGTTAACAGCCATCTATCAAAAAGAGATGCAGCAAACAGAAAATCTGTAAGACAGCTGAGCTCTACACCACCATCAACCAACTGGATATAATGCACTACTTCATCCAACAACAGCAGCATACACATTCTTCCACAGCTCAGAGGAAGTTCTACCAACAGACCAGATACATTTGTTTCTGTGCCTTGAAACAAATTTAAAATGATAGAAGTCATAGAATGCCTGCTCTCAGCACCAACAGAAGAAGGGAAATTGGCAGCATTGAATGTATACATAACAAACAAAGAAAGATCTAAAAACCAATAAACCAAGCTTCCACTTTACGAAACTGGAAAAATAGCAAGTTAAATACAAAACAAGGCAGAAGAAAAGAAATAACACAAATTAGAGCAGAAACCAATGAAATTGATAATAGGAAATCAAAGTGTGTGTGTGGGGGGGGGGGGGGAACCAGTGAAACCAAAAGCTGTTTCTTTGAAAAGCTCAATAAAATTGATAAGTCTAGCTAGCTTATCTAAGAAAAGATGAGAGAAGATGGAATTACTAATATTAGAAATTAAAGAGGGGCCACCACTAGGTCCCATGGGCATTAAAAGGATACTAAAGGAATACTATGAACAAATCTATGCCCACAAATCTGAAAACCTAAATGAAATGGGCCAGTTCCTTGAAAGGCACAATTTGCCAACACTCTGGCAGCTCAGGTGGTAAAGAATCCACCTGTAATGCAGAGAGACCTCAGTTCAATCCCTGGGTTGGGAAGACCCTCTGGAGAAGGGAATGGCTACCCACTCCAGTATTCTGACCTGGAGAATTCCATGGATTGTATAGTCCATGGAGTCGCGAAGAGTCAGACACGACTGAGTGACTTTTAAAGCAAAGCAAAAGCATCACTAAAAGAAACAATCTGAATGGGCCTAATCCGATAAAGAAACTGAATCAATAATTAATTAACTTCTAAAACAGAAAGCACCAGGCACAAGTGGGTTCACTGGTGAATTCCACTAAACATTTAAGGAAGATATTATACCAATTCTCTACAATCTCTTCTGAAAGACAGCAGCAGATGGATTATTTCCCAACTCATTCTGTGAGGCCAGCACTACCGTAATACCAAAAATAGACATCAAAAAAGGGAAAAAAGAAAAACCCCAAACTGACAGATCAATAGCTCTCATGAACACAGATGCAAAAAGCCCTCAACAAAATTTTAATCAATTAAATCTAAAAATGTATATAAAGAATTATACACCACAACCAAGCAGGATTTATCCCAGGTACACAAGGCTGGTTCAACATTTGAAGATCAATAAATGTAATCCATTACATCAATAGGCTAAAAAAGAAAAGTCACATGATCGTATCAATAGATGTAGAAAAAGCATCTGACAAAAATCACAACAGCCATTCATGACTTTAAACAACAACGAAACAACTTTCAACAAACTATTAGTAAGAATACAGGGGAACTTTCTCAATTTGACAAAGAATTCCTAACAAAAAACCTACACCAACCCTATGTTTTGCGGTGAGAGACTAAAGCTTTCCCCTAAGACGAGGAACAACTCCTTCTGAACATCATCTTTAAGTTCCAGCTACTGCAACAAAACTTGAGAAATAGACAAAAGAGATACTGATTTAGAAGGAGAAATAAAAAGTATCTTCTGTCCAAAGACATGATGACTGTCCATGCAGAAAATCTGGAAGAAACAACAAAGTCTCCTTGTCTATATAGCAAGGTCTCTGGATACAAGGTTAATATACAAAAGTAAATCACTTTCCTATACACCAATAATGAACAAGTGAAATTGGAAATAAATTTTAAAATTCACATTAGCACTCCCCTCAAAAACTACTTCGGTATAAAGCCAACAAAATACGCACAAGATCTATTTAATACATGTCTAAAACTACAGAACTCTAATGAAGAAAAATCACAGCAGTAAGCAGTTATTCCATGTCAGTGAACTATAAAACTCAGCACTACCAAGATGTCAGTTCTCCCCAATTTGATCTATAAACTCAATGCAATCCTAATCAAAATCCATCACGTTATTTTGTGGATATCAACGAATTGATCCTAATATGAGTACCCTCCCTGGCAGTGCAATGGTTAAGACCACCACAGAAGGAAACCCAGATGAGCTTGGGTTCAGCAATGACATTTTAGATACAACATCAAAAGCATGATGATGAGAGAAACAAATGACAGGTCGGACTTGATTAAAATTTAAAATTTCTGCTCTACAGAAAACACTGCCAACTAGTAGATATATAAAGAAAAGCCACAGCCTAGACAAAATATTAGCAAAAGACGCAGCCTATAAAGGACTGTTGCCCAAAATATATGAAGAACTCTTAATTCTCACCATTCAATCCAGCAATCATCCTCCTTGGTATTTACCCAAAGGAGTCAAAAACTTATGTCTACACAAAAACTCTGTACACAAATGTTTATAGCAGTTTTATTTAAAACTGTGAAAATTTGGAATCACCCAAGATGTACTTCAGAAGGTGAACAGATAAACTGTTGTACATACATACAACAGAAAATTATTCAGCAATAAAAAGAAATGCGTTTTTAAGCCATGAAAAGAACTTAAATGTATACTACTATGTGAAACGAGCTAACCTGAAAAGGCTACATATTGTATGATTCCAGTTCTACGACATCTTGGAAAAGACAAAGCTACGGAGACAGTAAGAAGAACAATGGTTGCCAGGGTGGAAAGGGGAGGAAAGGATGAACAGGCAAAGGATGGAGGACTTTTAGGACAGCGACGGTATCTGTTTGATACCTTACTGACAGACACATGTCAGCATATTATACCTTTTCCCAAATGCACAGAGCACAAATCCAAGAGTGAACACTAATATGAGCCAGGGGCCGAAGGTGAAAGGGGGCGGCATCGCAGCGTGGTCAGTCAGCATGGATGCGCCAGCGCTGGAGGGCGAGTTGAGAAATGGGCAGCTGAGGGGGGGGCCGGGGGGGGGGGGCAGGAAGCAAACAGGAAGTAACGTGCCTTCCACTCCAACCCCATAACTGCCGTAGTTAAAGAACTATAGCTACAGTGAACCTGTAACTGCTGTAAGGTAAAGGCTATTTAAAATTATGCTAGAGACAAACTGACAGTATCAATGGGAACTGCAATTTACCAGCACATATAGGCAGCCTCCCACCTCTGTAATGACTGACAGACGCCATAACTAACTCTCAGCAGAAATAGGTGAGCATCTTGGGAGCCCAGACTTTTCATCTCTTGTACTATTCTCCAGCAAAAAGAACTATGAGTCCTGGTGGAATAGTCGAATTCATATCCAGAAGCCCAGAGAATATCGAAGATGGGCCTGAAAAATACTCTTCCCAGCAAACAATAGCTTTGAAACATTGAGATGATATTAAAAAGGACTCAAATGCCAGACAAAAATGGGTTCCCACTAACCACACTAAGACAACGTAAGCAGTTAAAAAAAAGCAAACTTTAATTATAATTAGCTAAATTATAATTAACCAATTATAATTAACTAAAACAAGTTTGCAAAGCCCTGATTATATAATGATTCTTTAAAAAAACAAAAGTGGAATTTCTCTCAAGTAACTAGCACTTCATTCAGTGGATTTTATTTATAAAGAAAAACGTACACAGAACTGACAACATCACCAGCTACAAAGAGGGAATGTTCTCACCATAAAAACCGTGAGGATTCTTGCTACTTTCCCAATGACCACTTGTAGAAGACTCATTCCCACCACTTACCCCTCACACACACACATCCTAAAGAATAAACATTGTTAATAAACAATGTTAAATTACTACAAATCATTTGTTTTTAATGTATCAAGGCACACAGTTTACAGGGTAAGAGGCCTTCCGATAAATCTCGGGCCTGGAAAGAGAAATGTGCAGAGATGCTGAAGCCCTGCAGTCAACTGGAATGGGCTTTTAAACTGACCAGAGATTTACGGAACTCTTTCTTCTCTTTGCTTGCAGGTTGGTGATTTTAACAATTGTTCTTTATCCTTTTCTTTACTATTCTTCTTGCTCTGTGTGTGCACTAAAGGAGCCAGACAAAGGTCTCCCCAAGCACAAAGACAGAGCAAAGACTGAGACGTTTGGCTTTATTTAACTTTCATACAGAAGGACAGATTGAGATATATATATATACACACATACATATACATCATCCTGCTCCTGTTAAATCCTTTCAGTAAATTTTATTTGCACTGAAATCTCACAGAAGACAGCAAGAGAAGATCGTCTATTTGAGGGCTCCTCAGGTAAGAAAAAATTAAACGCCAAAATTTTACTTATGTGGTGATGCTCGAAGAACAGCAACAGCTTAGGACACACTTAAGTAAAGCACAAGAATGCACTACTGCTTAGTGACGCCTACTGCGTGTGTGAAGCGTCCGAGGGCTGGGGACATGCCCACGGCGGAGACGAACCCCTGACCTCAGGAGGCTCACATTCTAGGATACAAGGCACACAATAGGCAAGTATGTAACACAATGCCGTATCTGTAAACACCGGGAGGAAAGGCAAAGCGGGAGAAGAGGATGAGCTCACCAAGGGCTGCTTTTTGACAGGCTGGGCAGGAAAGGCCTCTCTGACAAGGGAGCACCGAGCAGAGAGTTGGCTGAAGTCAGGTAATAAGTCCCATGAGGGTCTGGGGGAAAGGGGCTCTCAGCTAAGAAGACAAAAAAGTGCCTGAGAAAGGGCTGGAGCCCGGAGAGCAAGGGGAAGACAGGAGATGCGGCTGGACAGGTAGCGAGGTCAGAAGAGCGTGAAGATCGCAAACGGACTTAGGGTCTTAAGTGTCACTGGAGGCCTTGGAGAGCTGACAGAAGGAAAGTAAAAGACTCCTAGGTTTGTCTTCTTTTTTAAATTAATTAATTTATTTGAATCCACAGTCACATTTATTTATTTGTTTGGCTGATCTTAGTTGTGGTATGTGGGATCTAGGTCCCTGACTAGGGACTGAACTCGGGGCCCCGCATTGGAAGCTCGGAGTCTTAGCCACTGGACCACCAGGGAAGTCCTCACTGGGGGTATTAGATGCTCACTCTGCCACAACATGGAGAACAAAACCAGAATGGGTGGCAGTGAGACCAGCTGGCAGCCTGGCAGCAATTCACACGAACAGTGGCGATCTGAGCTCTGGAGTGACCACGGTGAGGAGATGAGAGCTGTCTGAAATCAGGACGGGGTACTAAGGCAAGGCCCGAAGCATCTTCCAACAGCCTCCGTGTTTTTAGCCTGAATGGTACATGATGTCATTTGCTGAGGCAGGAACCCTGGAGGAGGAGAAGGTTTGGGAACAACCAGTGGTTCCACAGAAGACATGTTAAGCTAGGGATCCACTGGAGACATCTAAGAGGAGATGTTAAGAAGTAAGGTGAAGACACTGGCTGCGTTCAAAGTAAGGAAAGAGCTGGCAATGGAACGTTTAGAGCCACCAGCACGCAGACAGCAGTTACAGCAACTAAGCTGCATGAGACCACCTAACCTGTGAAAAGTTGAGCAAAAAAGAAAGGAAGAGACCAGTGAGGTAGGAAAGAACAAGAGAATGCCGCATCCTGAAAGTCAAATGAAAAAAAGAGAGACTTTCACTCCTGGAAACGTTAGCGGCATGAAGTGAGACTGAATATTTAAGGTAAGCAAAGACTCAATGGTGGTTCTGGCAACATGAGATCAAAACAGTTTTACTAGAGCAAGCGGAAGAAAGATTGCCTGTAGCAGGTTCATGAGAAAATGGTCAAAAATAAGCAGCTACCATACAATCCTGAATATTCACTGGAAGGACTGATGCTGAAGCTGAAACTCCAATACTCTGGCCACCTGATGAGAAGAGCTGATTCACTGGAAAAGACCCTGATACTGAGAAAGATTGAAGGCAGGAGGAGAAGGGGACGACGGAGGATGAGATGGTTGGATGGCAACACCAAATCAATGGACATGAGTTTAAGTAAACTCTGGGAGTTGGTGATGGACAGGGAGGCCTGGTGTGCTGCAGTCCATGGGGTCACAAACAGTCGGACACAACTAAGCAACTGAACTGAACCGTAAGTACAGACAATTCTTTCAAGAGCTTTTGCTGTGAAGATGAGCACAGAAGCAGCACAGTAACTGAAAGCGAGATCCCATCGAGAGAAGGTACGTCTGTTTAAGAAGGGTGATACTGCACACTGCTATATTTAAAACGGATAACCAACACGGACCTGCTTACTGTACAGCACAGACAGCTGCTCAGTGTTCTCTAACAACCTAAATAGGAAAAGAATTTGAAAAAGAATAGATACATCTATGGGTATAACTGAATCACTCTCCTGTACACCTGAAACTAACCTGACATTTTTAATCGCCTTACTCTAATGTAAAACAAAAAGTTAAAAAAAAGTGACAGTGTAGCAAATGCTTAACACTAACGGAAATAATTCTCTGAGCGAGGGGGCTCAAGATGCTGGAACCAAGGAAAACTGAAGGGGGAAGGGGGACAGAACCAGGGACACCAGCAGAGGAGCTGGCTGTAGAAACCCCAGAGACCCTTTATCCCATTTCAACAGGAGGGCTGGTAAAACAGAGGGGTAGAGATGAGAGCAGGAAAGAAGATCTGATGGTGGATAACTGTGGAGTTTCTTTCCTGATTGCTTTTTTTATTTAATTGAAATAAGTAAGATCATCAACTGAAAAATGGAAAATGACGAGTCAAAAGCCTGAAAGAAGAGAAGGTAGTGAAGGGATGATCGCTGATAACGGGTGAGAGAACTCTAGGTGTAAGTGGTATGAGTGGGAAGTCAACCATGACCCACTGGAGGCTGAGGTTTTCTCCAGTCACTCTGGCTGCTGCAATGCAGAGTGTGAGTTTCGTTATGAAACCAAAACAGTGAGAGGATGGCAAGGAAGTTTAAGGTGCATGAGAGAGCGACTACCATAACAGATGACAGCATCCGAATGAGAAAAAGAGGCTGACAAACCCCATCGGTAAGATCATTAAGTTGGACAAGTCACTATGGCTGAAGGGTTATAGTGATGTGGATATTGCGCTGGTGAAAGAAGTTAGACTTGAAACTGAGATTTTCGAAGTGAAACAGCAATTGTCCTAGTAAGTGATACAATATTAAAGGCTACAGTACGGCCATAAGAAAGAGAGGCTGGGACTTCCCAGGTGGCCCAGTGGTTGAGAATCTGCCTTACAAGGCAGGGGACCCAGGCTCAATCCCTGGTCAGGGTACTAAGATCCGACATGCCACTGGGCACCTAAGCCTACATGCCCCAACTACTGAGCCTGCACTCTCTGGAGCCCAGGCTCCACAGGGCAAAGAGAAGCCTCCAAGGGCTGCCACGAAGACCCAGCGAAGCCCAATAAATAGAGGAATGAGTGGCTCACGTGGGCTGGAGAGAGGACTGCTGAGGAAAGGAAGGCACCACTAGATCTGGGTATTGAATAGATTATGAGAAGGGACAATGGGACAAGGAGAGGAAAACTTGGACAGGGAGGCGCTGAGTCTTTCGAGGATGACACAGACGGGGAGACGGCGCCACTGCGAGCCGGGACTGCGGGCAGTCAGCGCACTGGCTTAGAGGGACGTCTACTTAATCATAAATGTTGCTCAAAAGTACAAATCACTTTTGACACGATATTAACAGAACAAAGTACAGAAAAAAATTAAAATTAAGGGGAAAAACTATGAAAAACAACTTGTGGGGAACTGAAATAAATCCAAGTATAAAATAGTAACGTGGTAATGAATGTGCACCAAAGGGGTAAAATGTAAGGAGAAGCATTCTGAACTTCCAGCTTCTCCCTAATCTGTCTACTTAACTAGACCCTAAGGGAAAAGCAATGAGAACTGCTGGACTTCTGAAGCCTTTTCAAGAATTACAGGCATATAACAGGAACACATGGGATAACCAAAAGTATTTCATGGAAAATAATATTTTAAAAGATGTAGCAATTTCTAATTTTCTCTGTATTTTCTTTAATTTTCTCCTTAAAGCAGCAAGGAGATGCCATTCAACTTTAGAGAAGAAGCCTGTCAACTATGTCTACACTCTATCCAACAACTGTGAAAACACCGAGAGGCCACCTCGCCTAGACAGGCCTCTGAACATGGTATAAAACCCGCTTCCTTTGACAGCTTATTAAATCACTAACTCGGGGTCAATTTTGGAAACTACCTTGGCAACTTACTCTAGCTTCCTCTTGCACATGCAAAAACACATTAGCTTCCTCAAGGCACCAGAAAGTCCAGGAGACAAGAAAGTATTTGGTCTGGTTTAACCCAGCAGTTCACAGTATTATTAGCTAATGAAATGGACTTTTTTCCTCACCTACATACTAACACAATAAACAAACACCAGATGGTTCATAAGCCAGAAATTTACCAGGAGTTAGTTAGCACGCAAATGGCCTAGAATTACGTTTATTCCAGTTTTAATTCTGCTTTAATAAAATATTTCTATACAGAGTTTAAATGATTTCTACTAAATCAGAGCTTTGGGGGGAAAAAGAAAGAAAACCGTATTTTCACTTTGTCATTACTTGTCAAACTACTTCAGCACGTGGGCACTTTAGAACACAGTGAACAGACAAACGCTACTTGTGCAAAGTACTGTGTAAATTTCTTAATTTTCTAATTAAGCTTTGACACCTGTTTCCACAATATTTTCTGTTTCTGCTGTCTCCAGTCCATCCATGCTGTCCTCATCTTCCGCTGCAGCTTTTCCTCTACTCCGAGGCCTGCAGACAAAGAATAAACACATATAATTAAACGGTACATTTGAAGACTTAGAATTCTACTCAAAATAAAGCACAAGTGAAAGGTACATAGAATAAAATGACTTAGGCAATCCTCCCTTCATTTTACCATGTCAGACAGTACATGCCACACTGCACAGCTGCTTTCCCCACAGATTCAGCTGCTCCTTACACCCAAACACGGGGGCAGGCCCACATTACTATGTCTGTGTTATCATAACTCACTTCTTCACACACTCCTCAGATGAGGCTTTCCCCTCTCTTATCAGACCTTGAGGTGACTCCCTGTCTATAGCAGTGGCTTTTAACTGCCCAGGTGGCTCTTTTCAAAGTGCACACACTGGGTTATACCTCTGGATCTAATGAAATTGGGGAGTGACATCTGTGATCTCTATTTCTAAAATTTTACTCCTTAAGGAGAAAGTGAGGCATAGCCCTGCAAGCCATGCCCCCCGACAAAAAACCTCCATTAAACATGATTTTATCACACTAGAAGTGTGATGGATTTTTAACTTATAAACACTTCAGTAAAGTCAAATAAATGTTAAGAATCATGGTAAAGTAAGATTTTTTTTTTAACCAATAGTTTTTAAAAACTAAGGCCTTTGACATCTTTGATGTCTCATAAATAAATGAGTCAAAAAAAATTAAACACATAAAAAAGTAAGACACTACATGTAAAAAAAACCTAGAAACTGATAAATCAGGATTCAGATAATTTCAGAGCTTTAATTATTTCATTACTTTAAAAGAAAGGGCACAAATGAACTATTTATTTGAAAAATATCGAAAGAATCGAAAACAATTAAGAAATAGAGAAAATAATATGAAAAAAATAATGCAAAAGGCTGTTTTAAACAGGAAACCCATTTAAATTTTACTTTTTAAAGGAAATAAATCCATCAAAATAAAGGATATGTATAAATCCTTTGTTAAAGTAGTCAAAGTTCAAATATTTGATAAACAAACTACTATGAACTGTCTAAAGTCATCCTCACCCTCACCAAAATTAAAAAAGGATACCTGAACCAAAACCCTAACATATCCAAAAATTGTGGATGAAAAAAATCTAAATAAAATACCAATAATCAGAATGCAAGCATAATTTAACATTAGAAATCTGCGAATATAACATGCCAAGTCAAGCAGTCAAAACACCATCATTCATAAGAAGAAGAAGGAAAAGACGCAAAATAAGATGACAAAAATTTTGGAAAGGGGGGATTGAGGCTAAGGCTGATTTTACTGTTCATGGGAAAAGGGAGAGAATAATTATCTTTAGAATTTATTAAGGCAACTTGTTAAGTTTAACTTAAAACAATTAAAGGATTAAAAAGGGAGCAGAGGAACGAAGGTTTGATCAGTCCAACAGCAGGCAGACCAGGAGAAAAAAAACACCTGGTAAATAGAAAATAGGATAGAAATAAATATGAGTTTACACAGCAAATATAAATGGCTTAAAACTTAATGCTGCCGTTACTTAACGATGAAAATAATTCAGCAGTGTAACTTAACATAACTTCAAATTACATAAAACAAACACAGAGCAACAGAAAGAAATTGCTAGTTTCACAATCATTATGGGCGATTTTAACATCTCACTCTCAGAAACTGATAGATGAAACATTAAAAGCATTTTAAACAAGTATTTAGACAATACATTTAACACGCAACATTAGACAACTCGATCAACCCTCCTTATGTCTGGCTCTGTTAAAACACTGGATAAACAAAACAAAATCCCTGCCTTCTCCAAACTACTCTCTAGTAGGAAGATATATTTTTTATTATTGAAAACAAATAAAACACAAGAAAATACTAGGGGAAAAAAGGCAAAGAATGAAGGACTAGCTATGTTTAAATACATGTATAAAATCAGTCACTAAGTTGTGTCCGACTCTTTTACATTTACAAAGAAACTTCATGAAATAAAATTCATCTGAGTAAGGAGACACTTGAGTACAGATGTGAAGTAGAACAGGAACCAAAGCAGGCAGATGTCTGGTGAAATAGCGCTCAGTAGAAGAAACAGCAAATGCTAAGTTCTTAAGAGAAGAGCTGCAGGACAGCAAGGACACGCTGCCGGAGCTCAGCAGTGCTGCTCAGCAGACTGCGAGGAGACAGGCGGCCTAAGAGTATTTTTTTTAAGGCGGGGGTGGGGATTTGTTTAGAAACTTGCAGACCAATATAATGACTGGATTCAGGGAGACAGGAAACTCTTAAAATAATCCCAACATGACTACTGTAACAGGAAAGAGAATAAGAAATTAATTCAAGAGAGATTATGGAAGTAAAATTTACATTTAATCTTTCCTTCATGTTCTTCATAACTGCGTCAGCTCATTGCTGAAAACACTGAAACACACACGGCTTTGCTGGCTAACCCTAATCTCCCAGGCCAATGCCCTGGTCTAAGTTTCTCTCGCCACTATGCTCGCCAACTGGCTTTACGTCAAACTTGTTTTATCTTGTTAGTATCTCAATGTGTTGGTCGTCTGCATCATGGTGGTAGTTACTGTTTAGCTGCTAAGCCATGTCCGACTCTTTGTGTCCCCATGGACTGTAGCCCACTAGGCTCCTCTGTCGTGTGATTTCCCAGACAAGAATACTGGTGTGGGTTGCCATTTCCTACACCAGGGGATCTTCCTGATCCAGGGATCAAACTCGCTTCTCCTGTATTGGCAGGCAGATTCTTTACACCACTGAGCCACCAGGGAAGGTCCTGAACGGTGGTATTTACTCATAAAAAATAAATTTTAATTTTTGCCTTGCTTTTCTTCCTGCTTCTATTTATTTCTTCCATTCTTGATTTTTGTCACCACTGAAAACATGCTTTTTACATTCATCAATCCATCAGAATTCTACTACTTCTGTTAATGGATCAATGTATCAACATCAGGAATTTGATTTTTCTGAATGCGAAACATAAAGGTCATATTGTCAAACCCACAGCAGTTGGCAATTTCCAAACTTAAAAGAGCAAAAAGGTGCATAGATTTTCATAGCACATTCACATGTTCTCGGTTTTGGTTTTAAATAGTCCAATTACAAACGATAACACAAAGATTATTCATTTTAATCTTTCTTTAGTTTTTCTCCCTTCTCTTTGTTCTTTATATCTCATAACCTTTTCATCTTACTTTTCCTTGTTTCACTTTGCTGCAAAGAAATATGAAGTAAAATAATACAACTAACTCTATTTGAGAAATTTTTCCAGAATTCAGTGTTTCTTGTTAATCTTACAAAAATTAAAACTAATTAAAAAAAACTAATTTGAATTCCTAAAACAACCTGAGGGCTCAGACTGTAAAGCATCCACCTGCCGATGCGGGAGCCCCGGGTTCAATCCCCGGGTTGGGGAGATCCCCTGGAGGAGGGCATGGCAACCCACTCCAGCATTCTTGCCTGGAGAATCCCACGGACGGAGGAGCCTGGTGGGCTACAGTCCATGGGGTCACAAAGAGTCGGACACGACTGAGCGACACTCATAAACAGACGAAGCATAAGAACCAGTATTATGAGACACTGGACGACAGGCAGGGAGAGAACCGTAATCCCTGAGAAAAGGAAATCAAAAAGGTGAGCCCCACCCTCACAGAGGCTTTCCGCGTGGGTTAGTTCATGAACTGCGGCACACAGAGGGAACTCGGGGCTGGCAACTGTGCTCAAATGAGCACAGAGAAATCGTTAGTTAAGGGGGCGAAAGGAGCAGAATTTGTGGAGCAGAGTACACAGAACGAGGGAGCAGAGAAAAAGCTCCAGAAATCTGCTACCCTTGAGTTTTAATCTGAACACCAAACTGTACCGTTGTGGTGTAAAACCTCAAAAGGCTGAACAGGAACTGCTTCCAAGGCAAGAACCAATAGAGAAAAGATGCAATACAGACAAGTCCCAGAGCTCACAATGAGCCAGGAATCAGTCATACTCCCTCTGGCCAGAGTGTAAGACCTAGGGACTACACCTTTAGAAAGAGGGCTACATGAAGCCTAGAACACACACCATTCTAGACCAGCCTTAAAAGAGCTGACAAAAGCAACAAAAGAATCAAAATGACCCACAATTAATTCAACTGGTGGCCAAAAAGGAAAAAAAAAGACAAAACCAGAAGAAAAATCAAGGATTAGAAACAGAAAACAGAGAAGACAGACGTAAGCATGGATATTAAACCAGCTAGTATCACTATTCCTCATGCTTAGTGAATATGGAAAACATGAAAAAAGAAGCGAAACGGAAGATGATAAAGGCTAACATCAAAAGATGACATCATATGAAAACTTCACTTTGAAAGATTAACATCTGATTAGAAACTGCAAAAGAAACATGACTGACCTTCAAAACATAGCAAAACAAACAAAAACCTTCCCCAAATAAAAGACAAAGTGAAAAATAGACAAACACAGCTACATACAGTGCCCTCTGGGACAGTAACAACCAGTCTAGTATGTGTGAAGCTTGACTAGGAGGAAAGGGAATGGAAAAAATATTTAGAGAAATAATAGCAACAAAATCTTACAAATTAGAAAAAAATAAAAACCCACAGGGACTTCTCTGGCGATCTGGTGGCTAAGACTCTGGGCTCCCAATGCAGGGAGCCCAGGTTTGATCCCTGGTCAAGGGAACTACATCCCACATGCTGCCAAGTAAAAACCTGCTTTACCATCTGAGCCACCAGGGAGTCAAGTAAAACCTAGCACAGCCAAATAAATAAATAAAAAGAAATAAACAAAACAAAACACAGACACAAGAAGCACAACAAAATTCCTAACACACAAATACACACACCCCCCTCCAGTAAGGCACTTAACAGTCAATCTGCTGACGAACAGCAAGAAAAAGAAATTCGTAAAAGCAAACTCCCCTCAAAAGACATACTTACTGTTTACAGAGTAACAAAAATAATGACTGCAACCTTTTCATCTGAAAGGATATTTAAAGTGCTTGGAAGAAAATTAAAGGGGGGGAAACACCCATAAACCGTTGAATAAAACATACAACAAAGAGCATCCTTCAAAAATAATAGTAGGACCTCCCTGGTGTACCAGTGCTTAAGAATCCACTTTGCGATGCAGGGTATGCAGGCTTGATCCCTGGTCAGGGAACTAGGATCCCATATGCCAGCGGGGCAACAAAGTCCATGCTCCACAACCAGAGAAGCTAGCCCAGCACAGCAGAAGATGCCCAACGACACAACCAAGATCCTGCGTGTTACAGCTGAGACCTGACGTAGCCAAACAGAGAAATAAAGAAAAAATAGAGCAAAAAGTAAACAAACGCTAAACAAGTTAGAAGAAACCTTCATTATACGTTAAGGAAATTCTTCAGACAGAAGGAAAATAATGCTCAATAAACATCTGGACCAAAATTCCTCTATGCAAAAGAATAAAGAGTGATGTAAATGGTATGTGAGTAAATTTATAAAAGACTTTTATACTTAAACCTCTAAAAATTAACTCACTGTTCAAAGCAAAAATAATAACTTATTGTGGGTTTCAAAATACATAGAAAATTTGAATGTATAGAAAAAATAGTTCAAAACATAGGAGGGTAAAAGCATGCTGATGTACGGGTTTTATATTATATCTGAAGTGGTATTAACTGAGGCACCCTCTGAAGAGTTAACACTGTGCAATGTAAATCCTAAATCCTTTGTAAACAACACACACGGTCAGTTTATTAGTCCAATGGAAATAAAAACGGAATCCTAAAAATATATTCAATTAACCCAAAGAAGACAGGAAATGAATAGAAGGAAACAAAGCAGAGAATGGGAGAGAAGGGACAAACACAAAACAAAGCGCAAGTAGATTTAATCCCTCCACATCAGTAATTACTTAAGGGTCAACGGTCTCAGCTCAACAATTATGAGGCAACACTTGTCAGACCAAATGAAGACAGCAAGAATCTTCATCACGGAGATACAGTCCTAAAAATGCATGCGCTCCACAGTAGAGTTCCAAAACATGAAAGGAGAGATGTTTAAAGCCACAATTATACCTTGTTAGCACAACCCTCTGCTCAGTAACTGATACAGGTAGACACAAAGCTCAGTAAAGAGATGGAAGGTTTAAGGCTACCAACCACAAGGACTGAACTGACAGTTAAAGAACACCCTACCTAAGGACAACAGGCCACGTACTCCTTTCAGGTGCACGACCCCAAGATCAGGCGGGTTCCAGATCGGGAAAGGAGTAGTCAAAGCTGTATACTGTCACCCAGCTTATGTAACTAATATGTAGAGTGTATCACGTGAAATGCCAGGCTGGAAAAAGCACAAGCTGGCATCAAGACTGATGGGAGAAATAGCAACAACCACTAGTCCAGAAAGAAATGATCAAGAAAATGAGAAAATAGCTTGAGCTAAATGAAAATGAAAACATAGCATTTCAAAATTTGTAACATTCGGGTAAGCAGTGAATGGGAAATTTACCATGTTAAATAGTAATATCAGGGGCAAGAGAGGGGTAGGGAATTAAGAGGTATAAACTATTATGTATAAAATAAATAAGCTATAAGGATATATAATACAACACAGGAAATATAATCAATATTTTATAATAGTTATTTTATAAACTATTTTAAAGGTTTTATTACTCCATTTATAAACAGAGTAATATAACCTTTAATAACTGCAAATCAACTGACAACCATTATGTCATACACCTGACACTTCTGAAATAGTGTACATAGATTATACCTCAATTAATAAAAAAAGTTTAAAAAAGTTATACAAAAAAACCTCATAATAGTAACATAGGTCTCCACTTAAAAGAAATTAAAAAATGAAAATCAAGACTATAGTAAGTAGAAGGGAAGAAATAATAAAGAGCAGAAATTGATGACATAAAACCACAATCGTTTGTTTTCAAACTGAAAACAAAAGATAGTTCTTTGAAAGAACAGATGACCAACCAACAAAAATGATCAAGAAAAATTTAAAAAGCCTCACAAATTACCAATAAAAAATTTGAAAGGGGAGGGTCATCACTAGAGAGACTATACACATTAAAAGGACGATGATATTCTATTAAAACACAATTATGTCACTAAAACAGCAACTCAGATGAAATTATCAAAATCCTTGGAAGACACAAATTATCAAATATGACTTAAGAATAGAGAATCTGAGTAACCCAATCACATATTTTAAAGATTGAATTTGTAAGTAAAAACCTTCACAAAAAGAAAATCCAATCCCTGATGGCTTTACTGATGAATTCTATCAAACTTTTGAGAAATAATATTAATCCTACACTATCTTTTGTAAAAAACAAATAAGAAAAGAACACTTTCTAACTCATTCTATGAGGCTGGCATGCCACTGACGGCAAAAATCAAAGACATTACATAAAACCAATATCCATTATAAACATAGGCCTGTTCCATAAAATAAAAAAAGAACACTCTTCCACCCATTTTTTGAAGATAATACAACTGTCATACATACCAAGTCAAAACAAGGGTAATGAAAGAAAATAAAATTACAGCCTATTTTTCACTTTAAAAACTCCCAACAAAAGATATCAAGGGGCTCCACCTCTAACAAGTTGGAGAAATATATGCCAAACTTTTTTCTCCCACTGAACGTAACTATAAAGCATGTAAATAATTCATGAAACCACCACTGAGTTGCCTTAAAAACTTGTAACAGCAGTTTGTCCAGGAACAGACACCAAAATTCACCAAAGTATCACTAAGTTTACTACTATTTTACCTCTCCCGTATCCCCTGGCCTGAACTAAAAGAAGTCTGAAACCCAGAACTCAGTGCTGAGGTGCAGAAAAAGAGAGCGCTTGCCTGAACTGACCACAACCTGCCCATGGGTGGGCCTGATCCGAATTAGCGTAAGAACACCTTTGAGAGCTAAGCTGACAGGCCCCACGGGGTGACTTGGTACTGCACACACAGTACAAACAGAAACAGTCCCGCAAGAGGCTTTGAAAACTAAACTGACCTTACTGCAGCCCACAAAAGGCTGGTTGTAACCTGCAGCTTGTACCTACCCGGGCTAAGTGCCTGTTAAATCAAAATTACCAACCTTCTCCGTAAGATGTTTCTAAAATCCACAGTCTTATAATATCTAAGACGTTCAGGAAACAATCCAAAATTACTTGATACTCAAAGAACTACAATAAAATAAAATCACCCGAAAAAATACAAGAGGCTAATGAACGCAAGAGGCTAATGATAAAATGACAGAGGTTGGAATTATGAACACTTTCAGGCAGATACTATAAAATGTTCCTATGAGCAACTCTGAACACTTAAAGCTTAAAACAGAAAGTATCAGCAAATAATGAAAAGACATAAAGAAGAACCAAGAAGAAATTTTAGAAAGAAAAAATTACAAAACCAAAATAAAAGACTCAGTAGAAATAAAAAAAATCAGTGATGGCCATCAGTTCAATTCAGTTCAGTTCAGTCGCTCAGTCGTGTCCGACTCTTTGTGACCCCATGAACTGCAGCACGCCAGGCCTCCCTGTCCATCACCAACTCCCGGAGTTCACCCAAACTCGTGTCCATCGAGTCAATGATGCCATCCAACCATCTCATCCTCTGTTGTCCCCTTTTCCTCCTGCCCCCAATCCCTCCCAGCATCAGAGTCTTTTCCAATGAGTCAACTCTTTGCATGAGGTGGCCAAAGTATTGGAGTTTCAGCTTTAGCATCAGTCCTTCCAAAGAACACCCAGGACTGATCTCCTTTAGAATGGACTGGTTGGATCTCCTTGCAGTCCAAGGGACTCTTAAGAGTCTTCTCCAACAACAGCACAAATGCTCAGAGGTTAAAGCATCTGCCTGCAGTGTGGGAGACCTGGGTTTGATCCCTGGGTTGGGAAGATCTCCTGGAGAAGGAAATGGCAACCCACTCCAGTATTCTTGCCTGGAGAATCCCATGAATGGAGGAGCCTGGTGGGCTTACAGTCCACGGGGTCGCAAAGAGTCGGACCCGACTGAGCGACTTAACTTTCACTTTAACTTTCATATGTGGCCTAGACACTGCAATCAAAATACAGAGGTTGTGTGAGAATCAATTTAAAAAAAACATGCCCCAACTACATGCTGTCTACTTGAAGCTGAAATCAATTATGACGACCCACTTAAGGAAACAGACAGATCATGCAACACTAACCGAAATTAAGCTGAAATGGATATGTTAGTATCATACAAAGCAGTATGTCATTTCAAAACAAATGACAAGGATAAAGAAGGGTATCACATCCAATACTGATTCCCAACAACAAATAATTCCAAATGTGTATGTAACCTCACAACAGAACTTCAAAACACATGAAGCAAAAACCAACCAAAAAACCCTTAAAGTACGTTATTCTCGCGGAGTCCTCATAACTGCCCTGCTGAGGTCAGCACTGCTGTCCCCGTTTTACAGATAACCAAACTGAACCTGTCGGTCGTGTCCGACTCTGTGCGACCCCATGGACTGCAGCCCGCCAGGCTCCTGTCTGTGCGATTCTTCAGGCAAGAATATTGGAGTGGGTTGCCATTTCCTCCTCCAGGGGATCTTCCTAACCCAGGGATTCAATCGGTGTCTCCTGCATCAGTAGGCAGATTCTTTACCACTAAGCCACCAAAGAAGCCCCACATTGAAATTAAGAAAGGTTAAATAGGTTACCCAAAGTCACTCAACTGGTCAAAGCTAAACCGTAGTGAGGTCAACATACTGGGAAGAAGACCCACAAACTCCCCCTGCTGAGGTCTATGAAACTACTGGTTTGCCCTAAACTTCCAATTAAAAAAAAAAAAAAAAAAAAACCTGTTGAGGGTAGGGAAGCTTGCTACCTTGGGCCAGTGCCTATATCTGCTACCAAACCCCACTGCTCAGCCCTCAAAACAGGCAAAGGAAAAACACTTCAAGACCACCTCTCCTCAAGCATCTCAGGATTCCACTCCACTGGACAGGTCACTGACTGACACACCCAAAAAACCAAGAGGCTGAAGCAGGAGGTTAGACAGGAATGTGGAACTGGAATGAAAGCTGATCTTTCCCAGTCCTGTGGCCAGTGCTGACTTTTCCAAGTTTTCTGGCATATTGAATGCAGCACTTTAACAGCATCCACTTTTAGGATGTAACTGTAGATCAGACGTTAATATTAGTTTGCTTTAACGCAGTCAGTGTTTGTTTAGAAATAGTGAGATGTTCACTCTTTTTCTCTCCTTACCTTTCCCTCTTTATCTCAGATTTACACCCGTGTTCACAGGAGTTTCCACACTTGAGGACCTCACTCCAATAGGTGCTCAACTAAACAGCATCTGTTGGTTCATCTCCCCTACCGGCCTCTCACCACCCAGCTCAGTGAAGGGCACTCAGTCGTGTCCGACTCTTTGCAACCCTTGGACTGTACAGTCCATGGAATTTTCCAGGCCAGAATACTGGAGTGGGTAGCCTTTCCCTTCTCCAGGGAATCTTCCTAATCGAACAGGGATCTCCTGCATTGCAGGCAGATTCTTTACCAGCCGAACTATGAGGGAAACCAGCTCAGAGGCGGCAGTAATACAGCGGTTACAAGCAGAGATTGCGGAGCCGGACTGCCTGGATCACAAGGCTGCCAGCTGCACAACCACGCGTGAGGGGCTTAAACTTGGTGCTTCACTTTCCTCATCAGTAAAATGGTATAAAAGAACTACCTCACAGGACTACCGTGAGGATTAAATGTAAAGTGCCTCTAATGCCAGTTCCCTGTGACCCTCTCCTCATCCCAGGCCTTTATCACCTCCTTTCCAAGCTTGGACCCCATGATCAGCAGGTCTAACACTCTGATCCTCAATACTTCCTCCCTTTATTTCATTCCATTAAATGCCTGGTAAAACCTCAATACTGGTGAAAACAAACCTTGCATCTGCTCTGGCCCAGGAGCTCAAGCTGTGGGGAAAAGACACAGCCAAGTCACTGCCTTCAGTCTGCATTTCCAACCTCACCCCTCCGGAAGCCCTTCACTACCCAGCAATCACCGCTCGGATCGGTTCACTCTCCCATTTCCTTAGATATTTATTTCATACTTTTTCTGTCTTCAAACAATTAAAGACTCTCCACTCTCCACCCTTCGGTTGACAGAATCGGCTTGCTACTTCAGTGGGGACACAGAGCTAGTCTGAGAGTTTCCTATCCTCCTCTGACCAAACCCTCAACTTCCCTGAAAGCTCCCCTGTAGACTCCACGTTCCCTCCCGCTAAACACACCATCTGGTCTCCCTACTGACACCCATCCCTCCTGTGCTCAGGATCACGTTCTCTTTCCTGTTTGTGAACTCTGCCCCTGCCCTGACTCCCTTCCTCTCCTGAATGACCAACCTTTCCCCAGAAAAAGGAGTCTGAACAGCATACAAATGGACTGTAGTAACACAGTCTTTAAAAAACAAAGAAAAAAAAAGAAACCCTCCTGGAAAGCCACATCCCCTTCCCTGCGCCTGCCCGGTCCTGAGAGCGGCGCTCCTTGAGCGCTCTGGACCCAGGTCCGCCCTTTGGCCCCATCAGATGGATCGTGCTTCCCCTCATCCCACTGAAGGGCCCGGATCAGAGTCACCGAAGAACAGGCGGACAGACAGCTGGGTTCGCCTGGACTGCGCCTGTCATTCTCAAATAGCTGACTGGGCTCCTGTCACATTCAACGTCTTGGTTAGATCCCTGAGTTATCTAACCGCCAGGACCTACGACATGCCAGTTCTCCACCCATCAGACACCCATGAGACCAGGGCCGTTTTCTCCCTAGCTCCTTGGACACAACACTCTGCTGAGGTTCCCCTACCACGCCAGGCCCCCCTCACTTCCTCTGCTGGCGCCTCTTGCTCTTTACCGACCCCATGATGGTCGAGTGTCCCGGGCTCCGTCACTGAATGCCCTGCACAGGCTCGCTGCAGCCTCTCTATGTGCACACTGGTAACTCCTGCATCCCCCCACTGCCTGCCTCTCCGCCGCTGCTGCCGAGTCGCTTGAGTCGTGTCCGACCCTGTGCGACCCCAGAGACGGCAGCCCACCAGGCTCCCCTGTCCCTGGGATTCTCCAGGCAAGAACACTGGAGTGGGTTGCCATTTCCTTCTCCAATGCATGGAAGTGAAAAGTGAAAGTGAAGCCCCTCAGTCGTGTCCGACTCTTAGCGACCCCATGGACTGCAGCCCACCAGGCTCCTCCGTCCATGGGATTTTCCAGGCAAGAGTACTGGAGTGGGCTGCCATTGTCTTTTCAATCACAACTCAGTACCTGCCTACTCAGCAGCATCTCTCTGTTAACACGTCAAACACACACGTGACTCCGCACTCTACCCTCAGAAACTTGCTTCTCCAACGGTCCCCACCTCCGTCAGCGATGGCATCCGGGGCTGAGGAACCTAGCCCCACGACTCAGGGCCTTGTCTCTCGTTCCCACACATCATGTCAGCAAATACCGTCAGTGCACCTTCAAGACACACACGCGTCCCTACTTCTCAAAAGTTCACTTTATGCCACTTTTATAAGAGGCTGACATTAGTATCTGTTTTCACCAACCAAAACAAATCCAAAGAGGATTTTCACTTCTCAAAGAAAGGGGCTGAGGAGAGGGTGACTGCTTCTTCACTTTCTGTCATCCCATCTGATTAAAACTTTCATGAGAAAACTCTATTTTCTGAAGGCAGGAGAGATGGGTACTCCAAACACGCCAACTTCTCAGGAATTACAGCTGCTAACAGCCTAGAGTCACCACCCTTCTTTTTGTTACCGTTGCAACTGGGAACCACACAGCTAACCTTTACTGAGCATTTAGTACGTGAGAGGCACTGCTCTACCGCCATCTCTAGCTTACCTGTCTCTTAAGAGAGAATGCAATCACCACCATGGCTGGAATTTTAGTCACTACCGCACCCCCCACACCTAACAGCACCGGGCATTTCTCAGGCACTCAATACGCGCTTTGCTAAATGAGTCACAACGGTTCTACAACTCAGGAGGAAAACAGGAATTTAATAACTAGAACTGAAATAAGCACCTAACCATTCTAAAGATACACAACTTACAGTTCTGCTTCCCACTGAACAGAAAAATAAAATTTCACACAGAGTCAAACTTTAAAAGAAAAGCCGTGTAACCTAATGCTGAATGTTATGTCATTAAGGTAAATAAAGAGAAAGAAGTTTTAACACCACAAGGGAATAGACAAAACTGTCATCACTGACAGACAACATACATCTACTTCAAAAACACAAGTTAATCCACTGAAAAGCTAACAGTTTTCTGTAACACTGGTCAGCATAGTAACATATTAAAAATATCAGTGACTTTCCTGTACCTCATGCTGAACAAACAGCAGCAATAATCAACTTGAACATAATGAAAGGAGATGTAATAACAATCAAGTTACTAGGAATCACTTTAATGAGAGATACAATAAAACTTCACTTATGGACTTAATGGAAGAACCAAGTAAATTGACAGATAAACCCAACAGGAAAAGAGACAACAAATACAAACAAGCAATTCATAGACAAAACAAACTGACCTATAAAATATGATGACGTGTTCAACCTCACCAAGCGATCAAGGAAATCAAAGACGGAGGTGGAAAATGAAGAATACTGACAACAGCCAGTGACCGTGGGAACGCAGCAGAGACAAGTGCTCGCTCACAGCAGCTGGCAGAGACGAACATGGTCCAGCAGACCCTGGACGGCCCTTCACCAACATCGACCGAAATATGGGATGTGCACACCACCTGATCCGTCAGCTCCACCTGCAGAACCTAGCTCACTGCACAAATAAAGAGCATGTCCACTACACCATAAGCAACTTAAAGCTGACCAAGGGAATATTTATATAAAGCACACTCTACCCACTCAATGATTTGCACTTTCTGATCACTATAAAGACTTCCCAGGAGGCTCAGCAGAGAAGAATCCACCTGCCAATCCAGGAGAAACAGCAGATGAGGTTCAATTCCCGCATCAGGAAGGTCTCCTGGAGGAGGAAATGGCAACCCATGCTAGCATTCTTGCCTGGAAAATCCCACAGACATCGAAGCCTGGTGGGCTACAGTCTATGGGGTCTCAGAGGACTGGACACGACTGAGCGCCTGAGCACAATCACAAAAAATACAATAATAAAACATGATCTGGACTTCTTATTTGTACTAAAATAGAAAGCTCTCTAAGATCTCTGAGACACAGTTCCATGAGGAAAAGATACATTACAGAATACGAGTCCATGAATTTTTAAAGTGCATACAAATGTGCATAAGTTTGCTCAAACTCATGTCCATTCAGTCAGTGATGCCATCCAACCATCTCATCCTCTGTTCTCCTTCTCATCTTGCCCTCAATCTTTCCAAGCATCAGGGTCTATTCTAACAAGTCAGTTCTTCGTATCAGGTGCCCAAAGTATCGGTGCTTCAGCTTCAGCATCAGTCCTTCCTATATTCAGGCTTGATTTCCTTTAGGACTGACAGGCTTGATCTCTTTGAAGGCCAAGGGACTCTCAAGAATCTTCTCCAACACCACAGTTCAAAAGCATCAATTCTTCGGTGTTCAGTCTTCTCTATGGGTCAGCTCTCCCATCTGCACATACTGCTGGAAAAACCACAGCTTTGAGTAGACAAACCTTTGTCAGCAGTGATGTCTCTGCGTTTTAATGTGCTACCTAGGTCTGTCATAGCTCTCCTTCCAAGGCACAACCGTCTTTTAATTTCATGGCTGCAGTCACCGTCATCATTGATTTTGGAGCCCAGGAAAATGAAATCTGACACGGTTTCCACTTTTTTCCCTATCTATCTGCCAAGAAATGAAATGACCAGATGCCATGATCTCCATTTTTTGAATGTTGAGCTTTAATTCAATTTTACAGATTAAAAAAAGAAATCTAAATCAGTAGTAAAAGATACTTCTCATCTACTATATTGGAAATGTTTTAAATCCAATAATACCAAGAAGTGGCAAGAAACTATAGAAATAGAAACTTTTAGACTCTGATAGGAGTGTGAATCATTTAAAAAAATATTCTGTATTACCCAATAAAGTGACCTGTGTACATAGCTTAAGAGGCATTGGCATGGTTTTTACTCATGATTAAGAGTAAGAAATGTTATTTTAAATTATGACCAAGCATATACACAAAACACTACAAATAAGTAAAACTAACTTTCAAAGAGGAAAATTTTTTAGAAAAACAAAACAGATTCTTATACCACCCAAAGACAGCAACCAATTAACCTCTACAGTTTTAATAAGAAGGAAAATTGACCCAGAAGGAAAATATGAGATACAGAGGGAAAGGTAAGGAGAGAAAAAGAGTGAACATCTCACTATTTCTAAACAAACACTGACTGCGTTAAAGCAAACTAATATTAACGTCTGATCTACAGTTACATCCTAAAAGTGGATGCTGTTAAAGTGCTGCATTCAATATGCCAGAAAATTTCGAAAAGTCAGCACTGGCCACAGGACTGGAAAAGGTCAGTTTTCATTCCAATTCCAAAGACAGACAACGCCAAAGAATGTTCAAACTATTGTACAATTGAGCTCACTACAAATGCTAGTAAGGTTATGCTCAAAATTCTTCAAGTTAGGCTTCAACAGTACGTAAACGGAGACCTTCCAGATGTACAAGATGGATTGAGAAATATATTTTAGAAATGTTAAGAAATACATTTTAAGTTGTGACCAAACACATACACAAAACACTACACGGAAGTAAAACTATCTTTCAAAGATTCATGTTGAGGTTTGACAGAAAACAGCAAAACTCTGTAAAGCAATTATCCTTCAACAAAAAATAAATTAATTTAAAACAAAGGACAATTTTTTAGAAAAACAAGAGAGATATTTATACCACCTAAAGACACCAACCAATTAATCTCTAAAGTTTCAGGAAGAAGAAAAATTGTCCCAGAAGGAAAATCTGAGAGGTAAGAGGGAACAGTAAGGAGAGAAAAGGCAAAGGAACCAGAGATCAAACTGCCAGCATCCACTGGATCATAGACACAAGCAAGCGAACTCCAAAAAAACCTCTACTTCTGCTTCATTGACTACACTAAATCCGTTGACTGTGTGGATCACAACAAGCTGGAAAATTCTTAAAGAGATGGTAATACCAGACCACTTTACCTGCCTTCTAAGAAACCTGTATGAGAGTCAAGAAGCAATAGTTAACTGGACATGGAACAATGGATTGGTTCAAAACTGGGAAAGGACTGTGTCAAGAATTCATCTTGAGCATGAAGCTGAAGCTCCAATCCTTTGGCCACCTGATGTGAAGAACTGATTCACTGGAAAACACCCTGATGCTGGGAAAGATTGAAGGCAGGAGAAGGCGACGACAGAGGATGAGATGGTTGGATGGCATCACCGATTCAATGGACATGAGTTTGAGCAAGCTCCAGGAACTGGTGATGGACAGGGAGGCCTGGCGTGCTGCGGTCCATGGAGTAGCAAAGAGTCAGACATGACTGAGCGACTGAACTGATGTCAAGGCCGTATATTGTCACCCTGCTTATTTAACTTATATGCAGAGTACATCATTCAAAACGCTGGGCTGGATGAAGCACAAGCTGGAATCAAGACTGCCAGGAGAAATACCAATAACCTTAGACACGCAGTTATCCCGACCCCATGGACTTGTGGCCTGCCAGGCTCCTCAGGCCGTGGGATTTCCCAGGCAAGAACACTGGAGTGTGTTGCCATTTCCTTCTCCAAAGCATATGGAGAGAGACACACGTGGTTTTTTAAGGCTTTAAAAGAGAACTGAGAAAACATTAAAAACAAACTTCAGAGTGATTACTCTGGAGAAGAAAGAGGGGTGTGATCAGGGAGGGGCCCTTGGGGAACTCCAGAGAGCACTGGGGAATACTCTCTTCCCCAGTCTGTTAGACAAGCACAGAAACAGCGTTATTCTTTAAGCTACATTAACGATAAATAAAATTACATGCAGAAGAAAGAGATTTCACAACTTACACAGCTAATTCGGAATCTCCCTCCACTCTGAATACTACAGACTCCTCCAATCCTTAATTACAGACTTCTAAAACATCCTTGACTATGAATCTCTTCTTCCCTCAAGGCCTATTCAACTTAGTACCATTAATTATGTCCTACTCGACATCTTTTACACATGCCATTCTTTATTATTAAACTGCGATTTGTTAATTAGCTTTTTTTTCTTTTGCCTTTTTGTTTTCTACCTAGACTGTACGCTCTGTAAGGCAGACACAGTTCTTTTGGGCTTCCTGCCCTGTCCAGAACCTACCAGAACCTTTCTTTGTTCAAAGAAGATATCCACGTTTACTCATTTTTGTATCCAATTCTAGATTTACACCTGCATATACCTGGGTTATCTAGTCCTCAGGCTCAAGTTCCTCAGCCAGTTAATGTGAAACAATAATTATGAACCACACAGACCAATTAAGAAATTCAAGTTCCAGTATTTTCTTCCCTCTGAAGTAAACATTTTCTTTGGTGCGTTGACTCAGACGTCCTGGAGTTTTTTCAGGGATTGCACCTTTAACTCTCTGTGCTCTGGCTTCAACTTCGATGAAATAAGACAAACTCTGTTTCCTTTAAAAACTTACAAGAAATTTTAAAAAAAATTTACAAGATATCAAAAATGAATAAATAAATGCGTAAAAGTTACTCAGTTTTCTCCCACTTGAAAGAAATCTCCTGGGGCTTCTCTGGCAGCCCAGTGGCTGAGCCTCAGAGGCCCAGAGTCAGTGCCTGGTCAGGAACCAGGATCTGTACGCCGTGTGGAAGGCAGGCGGGAAGGAAAGAGAGGATGAGAAGACAGACAGGAACCTCTCCTGACTGCTTCAGGCCTTCAAGGCCCCGTTTCTGGACAGAACCCCCACCGTGCCTACCTGCACCGTGCCGCCCCTTTAACAGGTGCCTGGTCAGGAACCAGGATCTGTATGCAGTGTGGAAGGCAGGCGGGAAGGAAAGAGGATGAGCAGACAGACAGGAACCTCTCCTGACTGCTTCCGGCCTTCAAGGCCCCGTTTCTGGACAGAACCCCCACCGTGCCTACCTGCACCGTGCCGCCCCTTTAACCACCCTCATACCACCCACCAGACTGCTTTCAAGGCCACTTTTCGAGCAGTTTCTAAACTCCATCCGCATGTTACTTCAGTTGAACCAGTTTACAGAAGTCATGATCAGCATTTCACAGAAGTTGCATACCGAAGTATTTACTGATCATTTGAAATCTTAAAACCTGTTTCAAAATGGAGGGGCAGGGGGCAGAGCGGGAGCAACGACAGCCCAGAGGAAACACGGCTGACCGACCACGAGTGAACTAGCAGCAACAAGGCAGTGCGAGCATGGGTCTGGCAGGAAAATGTCTACGTTTACATGTGGTTAAAAGTACCAAGGCTTTTAGGAACAGTTATTTACTACTTCGTAATAACTGTGACTAAAAGCGTATCTTAAGTAGTATCATAGTATCTCAACATTTTCAGGATATGTTCAACTTGTTCCCCAATGAATGAGTTCCTCCTCCAACATCCCAGACAAGACATCTGGTCTCTACCCCAATCAACACAGAGCGCACGACACCACCATGCACACGGAGACGCAAGTATGAGCAGAGACATCCATCAGACTGAAGGGATGTGCACACGGGGAGCAAGTACCAGGAAAGCAACTAGCCCGCCTGAGAGACCAGAGGCCGCTTTATGATTCGTAAAGAAGGATGGGCAAGACTCCAGACAGGAAGTGGAAAGGGGCTGAAAGCAGAGAAGCGAGGGGAGGAGAGTAATCCAGACCGCGGAACGGCTGGAGTAGGCACAAGAAGAGAGCAAACAAAGGTTGACAGGCAAGATGGACCCAGGATATGGAGAGGACCTGAATGCCAAGCTGGAAAATCTGAGCAAACACCAGCAGAGAGGCTCAGAAAATTCTACAGCAAGTAAGGGTCAGAACCAACTATACATAAGGGGGGAAAACCCAACAGTTTAATAACCCAGGTGAGAAGACGACACCTGGAAGAGCTGCACGCCGGACATCCTGCTCTGCGGTAAAGCACCTCGAGTTCTGGAGTTTTAATTCAAAGCCAAAATATGATCATTCATTTCTTCAACAAATCTTTGAGCGCCAGCTCTGTGCTGGATGCTGCTCAGGCCATGCCAAATTTCTTTCCAGTGATTCTGGTTCTCAACTAGGGGAAGGGACAGTTTTTGCCCCTCCCACGCCCAGGCCTGCTATCCATGTCTGAAGACACGGAGCAGGGGCGGCGGCGGGGGTGGGGGGGCGGGCGGCCGGCCAGGGGTGCTAACACCCTTCAGGGCACATACCACCCCCAGTGTGCACACACACCTCAGTGCACACACACCCCTCAGTGGGCACACACCCACCAGTGCGCACATACCGCTCAGTGTGCACACAGCCCTCAGTGCGCACACCTCTCAGTGCACACACCCCTCAGTGTGCACACAGCCCCCAGTGCAACACACCCCTCAGTGGGCACACACCAGTGCACACACACCCCTCAGTGCACACACAGCCCCCAGTGCAACACACCCCTCAGTGGGCACACACCCACCAGTGCACATACACCCCTCAGTGCACACACCCCTCAGTGCGCACACAGCCCCCAGTGCACACACCTCCCTCAGTGGGCACACAGCCCCTAGTGTGCACACACCCCTCAGTGGGCACACAGCCCCCTCAGTGGGCACACCCCTCAGTTTGTACACAGGCCCTAGTGCACACACACCCCTCAGTGCGCACACAATCCCCAGTGCACACACCCCTCAGTGCACACACAGCCCCCACAAGGATATGGCCAAGTACGAGGAGCCCTGCCCTGGACGAGGGTACACTGCTCTCTTTTCCTATCAATGCTTGTTCCTTCCATTTTCTCCAGTTACTATTCTGCAACAGGAGCCTTAAAATATCTTAAATGCACAACACCATTTTAATAATTTAGCAAGTGAAACTAAGCATACCACGAATCTCAAGGTTGGGTTAAGCTACACTTATTCCAGAATACCTTTTAGAAATAAAATAGTCTTCCTGACAACAATTCTCACAAACTTAGGCCAAAAGCTCTACATAAAGTCTGATTACCACTTTCCTTCCATGTCCCTATGTCAGCGAATCACCATCTTCTGCCACCTCTTTCCATGTGATGCCTCACCTTGCAGTGGGTCCCCTTCCATGCTCCGTGCCCTCCTTGGTGCCACCTCACGGGACATTTTCTCTGGAGCTCTTGGCATTCTCGGTGCCTCCCACCATCCCTAGCTATCTGACTCAGTAACACTGCACCTCTCACCTGCTCAAAATGATTTACAGCATACCAAATAAAAACCTAGTTCCCGAAGCTTGGCATTCAAGGACCGTTTCAGATAGCTGGGATCCACCTTTCCAATTCTTTTCCCCACTGCTCCCCTCAGGAATAGTCTTTTTCAGCAAAATGAGTTACTGAGGCACACAAACCACCTTTCCAGATCAGAGAAGCCAAAAGCCAGGCAGGCTTCATTCAGTTAACAGATAAGCTTTCAACTAAGCAGAGCAATAAGGGATCCATTTATTGGTAATCTTGATCTACCCACAGCCCCCTTGGCTCATGGTCCTGATTCAAAACACCTCCTGTTCAACTTTCCCCCTCTCTGAACTTATCTTACCCTTCAAATTTACCATCCTTTTAATCTGTGACCTTTTCTCTTTTAATATTTCTCTCTTTTTGTGCTGGGTCTCTGTTGGTACGCGAGGGCTCTCTCTAGATGCAGGGAGCTCGCCGCCGCAGACGGGCGCTCCTCTGGCGGGCGCTCCTCTGGGGCACTCCTCTCTGGTTGCGGGGCGCTCGCCGCCGCAGACAGCGCTCCTCTCTGGCCGCGGAGCGCGGGCTTCCCGCTGCAGTGCCTTCTCCTGTTGCAGCACTGGAGCTCTAGACCTCAGCTTCCCCGCAGCTCGTGGCATCTGCCTGGACCAGGGGTGGAACCAGTGCCCCCTGCACTGAAGGCAGATCCATAGCCACTAGACCACTAGGGAAACCCAAATTTACCACCTTTGTAAACAAGTCCTCATAACACCTGATCTCTACCACCTGCCTCATCTCACCCCGGATCCGTGGTTCTCAGGCCATTTCCACTAGTTCTCTTTTACATGCAGCTAAAATTGGGATTGATTCATCTGGCAGCTGAATGGGGGACAGGAGGGGTATTTACTTACATTTCCAAACCAATCTTCAATGCTCTTTTGTTTCTTCCAGTTTTATCAATACATCATCAACACACAGCACTGTGTAAGTTTAAAGTGTACAGCATGGTTTACCTTACATACATCATGAAATGACTGCTTCAAGTTTAGTGAACATTCATCATTTTGTACAGGTAAAAAAGGACAATTTTTTTTTCTTGTGATGAGAACTCAGGATTGACTCTCTTAACTTTTATATGTAACAGTGATATCATGTTGAACATTACATTTCTAGTCTTATTATAAATGAGAAATTTGTACCTTTTGACTCCCTTCACCCAATTCCCACTCCCCTATTCCCCACCTCCAATAAAAAATCTTCTCCTACACATGTTTGAAGTATAATTGACCTGCAACATTGTTACTTCCTGTTACACAACATGATTCAATGTTTCTGTACATTTCAAAATGATTACCACCAAAAGTCTACTTATGATCTGTCATCAAAGGTATTACATAATTATTGACTGTATTCCCCACACTATATATTTCATACCTGTGACTCATTTAGTTTAAATCTGGGAGTTTGCACCTCTTCATCTCACTCACCTGTTTCTCTCCTCCCCTCTGGCAACCACCTGCTTGTTCTGCTATGACTGTTTCAGTCTTGTTATGTTTGGTCCTTTTTTTTTTTAGATTCCACATATAAGTGAAATCATATGCTATTTGTCTTTCTCTGACTTATTCATCGTTAGGATAATACCCTCTAGTTCATCCACGTTGCTGCGAATGTCACGATTTCGTTCTTTTCCGTGGCTGAGTGATATTCTGTGTACATACACTACATCTCCTGCATCCATTACTGATGGGCATTTAGGGAGCGTCCTTATCTTTTGACTTCTGCAAGCAGTGCTGTTATGAACATAGACAGAGGTGCGTGTGTCTTTGAAAGTTAGTGTTTCCTTTTCCTTCAGACAAGTGTCCTCCGAGCGGAACCCCTGGACTGTATGATAGTTCTGCCTTTCATTTGCTGAGGACCCTCCGTACTGTCTTCCACAGTGGCTGCACCAAACCGCATTCCCACCCGCAGTGTCCGGGGGTCCCCACTGCTCCACACCCTCACCAACACTTGTTCTTTGTTGTCTATCTGATGAGAGCCATTCTGACAGGGGGGAGGAGATACTTCTGGTAGTTTTGATTTGCACTTCCATGATGATTCAGTGGTAATGAGCATCTTTTCATCTACTGGCCATCTGTATGTCTTCTTTGGGAAAATGTCTATTCAGCTCCTCTGCCCATTTTTCACTTGGGTTGTTTGACATTGAGTTGTATGAGTTCTTCATATATTTTGTACTCTAACTGCTTCAGATACACCTTTTGCAAACATCTTCTCCCATTCAACAGGTGGCCTTTTTGTTTCTTTGATGGTTGCCTTCACTGTGCAAAAGCTTTTTAGTTTGAGTAGTGTCATTTGCTTATGACTGCTTTTGCTTCCCTTGCCTGCAGAAGACATACACAAAAAATACTGCTAATAGAAATGTCAAAGAACATACTGCCCATGTTTTCTTCTAAAAGTTTTATGTTTTCAGGTCTTCAATCCATTCTGAGTTTTTATACTTATTGTGTGTGTGTGTGCTTGAAAATGTTATGAGAAAGTAATCCAGTTTGATTCTTTTGCAAGCAGCTGTCCAGTTTTCCCCAACACCAGACACTGAAGAGGCTGTCTTTTCCTCATTGCATATCCCTGCCTCCTTTGTTGTTGTTGATTAACTGACCATAAAAAGTGTGGTTTGCTTCTGGGCTCTATTTTGTTTCACTGATCTGTTTTTGAGCCAGGACCATACTGTTTCTGATTACTGCGGCTCTGTAACATAGTTTGAAATCAAGCAGCATGATACCTCCTGATTTTTTCTAATTTCTCCAGACGGTTCTATTCGGGGGTCTTTTGTTTCCATAAAGATGTTAGATTTGTTCTAGTTGTTTGGAAAATGCCATTGGTATTTTGATAGGGATTGCAAAGATTCCCTTGTGTAGGATGGTCACTTTAATAATTTTAACTCTTTCAATCCATGAAAAACACTGTATATCTTTCCATTAACATTGTCTTCAATTTCTTTCAACAGTGTCTTATTGTTTTCGGAGTACAAATCTTTCACCTCCTTCAGTTCAGTTGCTCAGTCGTGTCTGACTCTTTGTGACCCCATGAATCCCAGTATGCCAGGCCTCCCTGTCCATCACCAACTCCCGGAGTTCACTCAAACTCACGTCCATCGAGTCAGTGATGCCATCCAGCCATCTCATCCTCTGTCATCCCCTTCTCCTCCTGCCCCCAATCCCTCCCAGCATCAGAGTCTTTTCCAATGAGTCAGCTCTTCATACGATGTGGCCAAAGTACTGGAGTTTCAGCTTTAGCATCATTCCTTCCAAAGAAATCCCAGGAGTGATCTCCTTTAGAATGGAATGGTTGGACCTCCTTGCAGTCCAAGGGACTCTCAAGAGTCTTCTCCAACACCACAATTCAAAAGCATCAATTCTTCAGTGCTCAGCTTTCTTCACAGTCCAACTCTCACATCCATACATGACCATTGGAAAAACCATAGCCTTGACTAGATGGACCTTTGTTGGCAAAGTAATGTCTCTGCTTTTGAATACGCTGTCTAGGTTGGTCATAACTTTCCTTCCAAGGAGTAAGCGTCTTTTAATTTCATGGCTGCAATCACCATCTGCAGTGATTTCAGAGCCCAAAAAAATAAAGCCTGACACTGTTTCCACTGTTTCCCCATCTATTTCCCATGAAGTGATGGGACCAGATGCCATGATCTTAGCTTTCTGAATATTGAGCTTTAAGCCAAGTTTTTCACTCTCCTCTTTCACTTTCATCAAGAGGCTTTTTAGTTCCTCTTCACTTTCTGCCATAAGGGTGATGTCATCTGCATACCTGAGGTTATTGATATTTCTCCCGGCAACCTCCTTAAGATTTATTCAAGGTATTTTATTCTCTTTGATTCAACTATAAATGGAATTATTTTAGTTTTTCTTTCTGATAGTTTGCTATAAAAGTGTACAGAAGAGCAGACTTCTGCACATTAATTCTGTATCCTGCAACATTACTGAATTTATTGACGAGTTAGTTCTTGGTGGTTTATTTTCTATTTTTTCTAAATGTGTCACATACATGTATATACACAGAGATAGTTTGTATGTGTATGTAAAATATATATATGCCATTAAGTGTTTGTAAAGCTTAAGTAGGTAGGGCATTTTTATTTTCTTTTGTTGATAAATATTTATAATTTAGGCATGTTATTTTTTTCTACACATTTTAAACTCAACTACTTAATAGTTGAATGGCAGCCCTACAAAACCTAAGAAACTTTGCTTTAATGTATGCATGAGAAAAAATTTTCTCCGTAGGAATGCTAAAACACCCCCCACCCCGCCCCCTCAGTTCTCGGATCAACCAGTATCCTCAGCCACACGGGGCTTCTCCCTTCGCCATGGGATGGCAGCTCCAGGTCAAACTCCCAGCAAAGGCTCTCCAGAGATAAGACTAAGGGGATGGAGCAGGGGCCTGGAAACCTCAGGAGGGGAGGGAGCAGACAATACAGGCTGGGGGGCACTGCTGGTGTGCTTAGGCACAGCGCACAGACAAGAAGGGGGTCACAAAGCCAGAAAGGCAGTCTGCGGTGGGGAAGGCTCAGGCTGTCCCCCCTCTGCCTCTTGCTAGAGCGCAGCCCTGAGCAAGCCCCTTCCCTTCCCAGCACACCCCTTTCATGCGGGGGGGAAGCAGGCTGCAGGGGTCAACCGGTACCACAGTCCGGCCGATCGTCACCCCCAGTCACTGTCCTCGCTCCTCTCCCAACTCGCATGCCCAGCGCTCGGCTTGCCTGCACAGCAGCAGTGAATCCTTAAACACTACAACCACTTTCTTTCTTCCCGGACAGCCTCCTTTCTAGCCTTGCTGGGGGCCCAAGCCCTGAGAAGACCAACAGCCAGTACTCGAGGAGGAGGCCTGAGGCAGAGATGTGTCGGTTTACTGGGGAAGAGGAACAGGGAGCAACACCAGAGAGAACCCACTGAGTCTGTGTCAGCCGTTCAGAGAAGGGCGCCGGGTCGCCCTGCACAGGCTGCCCGGGTGACCCCGGAAGTTGTGTTTCTTTGTCTCTGCCTGCGTGAACCTTTCAGAGGCTCTCCACCGCCTTCAGAGTGAAGTCACAACTCTTCCTTAATGGACTGAACTGACCATCCCCACCACCTCCCTGACGGCCTCCTCTCCTGACCCTCCCACGTCCAGCACGCTTGGCTCCAACCACTCGAGATCCCCACGTTTAACAAACACGCCCGTCTCCTGAGCCTTTGCACGCGCGGCTCCTTTGCCTGGAGAGCAGTCACCTCCTCCAGAAGCGAACTGCTACTCAGCCTTCAAATGCAGCTCTAGAGCGAGCACAGAGCCTTCCCCAGCCCGCAGGCTGAGCCCCCAGTGCGTGCCCCACACCACCTCGGGGCACCGTACTGGCCCACCGCCAGACAGGGACTCAGGTGCGATCCTGCCTCTGACTGTCGGTTTTCAGATACTTTCCTGTGGTGACTTAAACGTAAGAAAATAAGAATAAGAAAAACATATTTAGCACAATTGGGAAATGCTTGTGAACCAACTGAGTGCGCCACCAACTGGTAAAGAAAGAGAAAGAATCAAACATTTATCCTGCCTTCCCTATATGAACTGTTACACTAGGCAACCCACGCCAGTGTTCTTGCCGGGAGAATACCAGGGATGGGGGAGCCTGCTGGGCTGCCATCTATGGGGTCGCACAGAGTCGGACACGACTGAAGTGACTCAGCAGCAGCAGCAGGCAACCAAGTAAGAGGTGTGGGGGACTTGTCCCTTTATTTAAAAAAAAAAAAAAAAGCATTCTGGCTAAAAAAATGAAGGCATAACAGAATCAAGAGTATCGCCACCCGACAACCTAGTGCATAAATCAGACCCGGACACTGGTCATCAATAGCCGCCAGTGTCACAGACAGACAAGCAGAGCGCATGTGGCTCCAGGTGCAAAGAACGCACCCCCAGCAGCAGCCACGGGGAATATTTTATTGACCCGGAATCTGGTCAAGCCTCTACGCTCCAGCTACTTACAGCTGACCACAAAGGTCGGAGCTGGGCAGGTCCACGTACACACAGGTTTTTTCCAGTGAATACGTCCTGCCCAAGTACACAATCTATAGTGGGACAAGTCTGTGGATGCAGGACCACAGATATGGAGGGCTCACTTTAAAGTTACACAGAATTACAACTGTGCAGGGGATAGGCGCCCTGACTCCAACACTGCATGGGGGGTGATCTTGAACTTGGAAATACAGAGACTAGAAAGACATGTTAAACCTACAATCAGCAAAATCCAGACAAGTAGGATACTCTATGGGGCAAATAAGTTGCTTCTTCAACAAATACATTGCAAGGAAAAAAGCAGGCAGCAACCTACAGAGTAAGAAAGAATTAATCACACTGTGAGGGCCCTATTCAGCTCCTGATTCAAGCAAACGTTTTTTTTGTTTTTTTTTTTTTGTTTTTTTTTGTTAACTGAAAGTTGCTTAGTTGTATCTGACTCTTTGTGACCCCATGGACTATACAAACCATGGAATTCTCCAGGCCAGAATACTGGAGTGGGTAGCCGTTCCCTTCTCCAGGGGATCTTCCCAACCCAGGGATCGAACCCAGGTCTCCTACATTGCAGGCAGATTCTTTATCTAACAAATTCAATAAAGACTTTTAAAATGATCCACATCTAAAGAAATTTTTTTAAAAAAAGAAAAAGGTAGAAAGAGAAAAGGAGTGCCTACTGAATATCAAGACAAGTGGAGGGGGGGAAGAATATCACGGATGGAGGTGGCAGCAACTTGAAAGAGATTATTTTGGCACAAAGAAGATCTTTGCGGAAGACAAGACACCAAGAGAAGGAAGATTCCGGACACAGCCACGTGCAGGGGCTAAATGGAGCTGTGTTTGCACCAGACTGTCAGCAGAGCGTTAAAAGCACACACCCGGAAGTGAACACTGCTAGAGTTCAAACCCTAACTCCATGCATGCCTCTGCCTGTGTCTTAGTTTCCTTGGGTGTTAAAAAAAAAAAAAAAAAAAGATAATAATAGTCTTTAGAGGACTTTTTAAAGAATGAAGTGAATGAATACGGTTATAATATAGAGTTCTCCTAAAATAGTGCTTCATGGCAGTTCTCAGCAAATGCTAACTGCTCCCCTCTACATCACCACCCTCCCCTTACAGACCCCCAAGAGGTAGAGAGACTTGCGTAACTACTTTTTCACCATCTTCCAGGCTGAGTACTTACCCCACAGACAGGCTGACTATCACCAAATGCACTTAAACTCACTTCCCTGTCCTCGGCAAGCGGCTTCAGCTACATTTTCCCAACCTCCCTGCCCTATGTCTGAGATCCTGACAATGAGGTGTGGGCAAATGTGCTGGAGACCTCTTCACTCCTCCCAGGCACAATGTCCAAACCTCCCACACAATCCTGCACGTCTCCCTCCCCTATCTGCCAGGTGGACATCAATGCCCAGGGCAATCTTGGAAATCCTGTGCAGAAGACATCAGAGATGAGATTAACTCAAGTCCCAGGAGAATAAACTATTATTTTCTTAAGCCCCTGAGATTTCAGGGTTTATCTGTTACGGCAACTGACATAACTTCAACTAACATGATACTTTTTACAGACCCATCACAACAATCATCACTCCTCATTTTATGGACAGGAAAACTGAAGCATGGAGAGGATCCTGGTCACACAACTAATTATTAAGTGGTACATCCAGGATTTGAACCAGCACTGGATTAACACAGAGCTCAGGCTCTTAAGCATCTTCTAAGATCATAAGAACAGTAAGAGGAACCAGGATTTCTAACTTACAATGAACACAATCAATACAGAATTTTTTTTATGTATTCCTTTAAAAAATAGATCACTTTAATCTCTCAGAAGAATAACTACAGAACAGTGTTACCTTAAAGCAAAAAGACAGAAATCAGCTACCAGAAGTTTAAGGGGTTTCACAACAGACAAGGGACGTTAGAAAAAGGTATTTTTAAAAGATCATGTACATTAAAAAGACCACACTGCCTTACCCCTGCAGATACCCATAGACAGTGCAAATTTACAATTTCAATCCAACCTTTTCTATTAGACTTTACCTGAGCCATCCCTGTTGACTATACAACATGATTTAATAAGAGTAATGTTAAAAAATAGGAGTAAGTAAATGGGAATTATTTCCATTTTTAATCATGAATTATACCTATATTAATAGTCAACATGTACCTATAAAATGATGTACAAGATATACTGTTAAGCAAAAGAAGCAAGTTTACAGCATAATTCGATTTGTTTTAAACAAGTATATACCTGTGTCTTTTTAAATTTTTTTTTGCCTACACACATCCATTTCTTACCCACAAATGAAAAACATCTGGAAAGAAACACAAGGAAGTTTCCAGTGATTATCTCTAGGGAGCAGACCTGAGCTTGTGATTTATACCTCTTCTTAAGAGTTTGAATTTATGATGAGCATGTGAACTTTTAGAATACAAAATACTAAAGACATATCTATGATTTACAGGAAAGTGATCAAACTCCCCAAATCCCACACTATCATTATCTACAGAGTGAAGCATTTAGGTTGGAGAGAAAAAAAAAATGTTGCCCTTTATAATGAATATATCATTTGATCATCTCACTCATATATGTGGATGTATATGTTTGCTTACACATCTCAGTAAATCTCTTTTAATACATTTAAATACACACACAGATACACAAATAGGCATATATTTTAATCAAGGGATTTTGATAATAGTTAACCAAGAACATTCCTTTTTGTGAAATGTAGTTTCAGTATGAAGAATACCACAGACTACATCAGGAGAAACAACACAGGATCAGAATTTTAAAGGTTTCATTTTGGGTTCAAACTTCAAAATGTTTTCAGGGACTATTTTAATTTTATGCTTTCTTCAAAAGTTAAGACCCTTCAAAAGAAAGGAGAAATTCAAACATCATTTCTCAAGGACCTCACTGTGTCTCAAACACTATTCTAGATTCATTAACACAAGATCGTATCACATTCATCAGAAACAGCATTTGTCAAGAGCCCAGAGGTACTTATTATTGCAATTAATGGGTATTAAGACAAGCGTTCCTTAACCGAGAATTTCACACAACTATACGACAGCAAAACAAGAAACAAATTTTTATTACACATATTAATACAACCGGGGGTTGAAAGACTAGAATAAAGATTCAAACCAACAAGCATTTGAAATAAACTCTATTTAGCTTCAAAATGTTTTTCCAACCCATCTGCTTAAGTATGAGAAATGTTCTGATATTCTGAAAAGAAAATGTCCAAAAATAAAGCTACACTAAGAAAAAAAGATGATTCAGCAAAAAGTATAAATGACAATATGGTCCTGATCCTGCTTCCGGTTCTAATAAGTGGGCGTTGAGCTGATGCACAACCTTTAGCTGAGCTTCCCTACGTGAAACCCCTCTACTTCTGCAGCCTTCCTTGAGCTAGAGGAGTTTAGGCTTCCTTTGCGGAATTGGAAAAGTCAATTAATTAGTTTGGACCTTGTAAAACTAAAAAGGATAATTTCATATGGTTCAACCTAAACCCAGCTTCCTTGATGCCAGTAACTGTAAGAGGAAAGAAGGAAAATTTCACACACTTCCTTTCTACTTCCATTCTGTTCCCCCACTGCTCCAAAAACATGGTTAATCAAGGACTGGCAGCTTTAAAACTTTCAAGTTTGAATTATAAGTCCTGCTTTACGACAAATGGGGCCATCTGCTTGGTTATTAGAATCGGGTGCCATCACTCAAAACTAAGTTTCACTGGAAAGACTTGACAAGCTCTGATGTGAGTTTTAGTCGGAAAAAGAGGTAAACTCATAGGAAATAAAGCTGTGAGACCAAGACTAAGCCAACATAAAAGAAAATAGCGAGGGCTACCACATGTATTTATTAAACAAGTCTAATAAAGAGGTTCATATTTTAAAATGAATGATTTCTACTTTTGTTATTAGATTTCAGTTAGAATTTACCCAGACTAGTAAATTTCTTTTCACCATCACCTGAAGAGTTGCATCTTCAGTGGCATCTATCAACCCAGAATAGTCAAGTTGTTTTTACTATTATATTTACTACTATATTTGGGATTAAAAGTTCGTTTTTTCACAAACCAGTCTGGTCTTTGGAGGGTCAGAGGGGAATCCAACAGTAAGCATTTTACAACCATCTAGTTTAAAACATACAATGGCATTTCTCATCATTTTCTCATCAGAAAATATTCAGTTCAGTTCAGTCACTCAGTTGTGTACAACTATTCTCAATCCCATGAACTGTAGCACACCAGGCTTCACTGTCCATCACCAACTCTCAAAGCTTGCTCAAACTCATGTCCATCAAGTTAGTGATACCATCCAACCATCTCATCTGCTGTCACCTCCTTCTCCTCCTGCTCCAATCTTTCCCAGCATCAGGATCTTTTTCAATGAGCCAGTTCTTCACATCAGGTGGCCAAAGTATTGGAGTTTCAGCTTCAACATAAGTCCTTCCAATGAATATTCAGGACTGATTTCCTTTAGGATGGACTGGTTGGATCTTGCAGTCCAAGGGACTCGCAAGAGTCTCTTCCAACACCACAGTTCAAAAGCATCAATTCTTCGGCACTCAGCTTTCTTTATAGTCCAACTTTCACATCCATACACTACTAGAAAAACCATAGCTTTGCCTAGACAGAGTTCTGTCAACAAAGTAATGTATCTGCTTTTTAATATGCTGTCTAGGTTGGTCATAGCTTTTCTTCCAAGGAGCAAGACTTTTAATTTCATGGCTGCAGTCACCATCTGCAGTGATTTTGGAGCCCCCCACAATAAAATCCGTCACTGTTTCCATTGTTTCCCCATTATTTGCCATGATCTTAGTTTTCTGAATGTTGAGCTTTAAGTTAGCTTTTTCAGTCTCCTCTTTCATTTTCATCAAGAGGCCCTTTAGTTCCTCTTCACTTTCTGCCATAAGGGTGGTGTCATCTGCATATCTGAGAATATTGATATTTCTCCCAGCAATCTTGATTCCAGCTTGTGCGTCATCCATTCCAGCATTTCATATGATGTACTCTGCATTTAAGTTAAATAAGCAGGGTGACAATATACAGCCTTAGTGTACTCATTTCCAGATTTGGAACCAGTCTGTTGTTCCATGTCCAGTTCTGTTGCTTCTTGATCTGCAGATTTCTCAGGAGGCAGGTCAGGTGGTCTGGTATTCCCATCTCTTCAAGAATTTTCCACAGTGTGTTGTGATCCACACAATGGCTTTGGCATAGCCAATAAAGCAGAAGTAAATGTTTTTCTGGAACTCTCTTGCTTTTTCCATGATCCAGTAGATGTTAGCAATTTGATCTCTGGTTCCTCTGCCTTTTCTAAAACCAGCTTGAAGTTCACGGTTCACGTACTGTTGAAGCCAGGCTTGGAGAAGTTTAAGCATACCTTTGTTAGCATGTGAGATGAGTGCAATGAGTGTGGTAGTTTGAGCATTCTCTGGCATTGCCTTTCTTGGGGATTGGAATGAAAACTGACCTTTTCCAGTCCTGTGGCCACTGCTGAGTTTTCCAAATTTGCTGGCGTTTTGAGTGCAGCACTTTCACAGCATCCTCTTTTAGGATTTGAAACAGCTCAACTGGGATTCTATCACTTCTACTAGCTTTGCTCATAGTGATGCTTCCTAAGGCCCACTTGAATTTGCACTCCAGGATGTCTGGCTCTAGGTGAGTGATCACACCATCGTGGTTATCTGGGTCATGAAGATCTTTTTTGTATAGTTCTATATATTCTTGCCACCTCTTCTTAATATCTTCTGCTTCTGTTAGGTCCATACCATTTTTGTCCTTTATTGTGCCCCTTTTTTGCATGAAATGTTCCCTTGGTATCTCTAATTTTCTTGAAGATATCTCTAGTCTTTCCCATTCTATTGTTTTCCTCTATTTCTTTGCATTGATCACTGAGAAAGGCTTTATCTCTCCTTGCTATTCCCTTGGAACTCTGAATTCAAATGAATATATCTTTCCTTTCCTTCTTTGCCTTTAGCTTCTCTTCTTTTCTCCACAATCATTTTGCCTTTTTCTTTCAGAAAATCTTACCATCAGTGACCGCTCCTTGATAATAATGGCACTGCTACACATCACTAGGGCTTCCCTGGCGGCTCAGATAGTCAGGAATCTGCCCACAATGCGGGAGACCCAGGTTCAACCCTTGAATCAGGAAGATCCCCTGGAGAAGGGAATGGCAACCCACTCCAGCATTCTTGCCTAAAATAATCCCATAGACAGAGTAGTCTGACAGGCTACAGTCCATGTGGTCGCAAATAGTCAGACAAGACAGAGCAACTAACATTTTCACTTTCACTACACTTAAAAATAACAAATTTGGGGAAGTTTGTATTTATCATTCAGATTTAGATTTACAGGATTTCATCTGAATTGGTTTACAATACTAAATGCACATAATCACAGAGACTTAAGCCCTAAACAGGTTAAAACAATTCTAATGTCCTGCCTTAATAATTTAGGGCTGAAGTAATTGCATTAGGAAAACCCTCTACACAACTGTAGTTAATGCATGAAATTTCACATTAGAAATTCATTTCTAAACCTACTCTATTTGGTTGAACGGTGTCCCCAGAATTCATGTCTGCCTGGAACCAAGGAATATGACCTTATTCGCAGATGTAATCAAGTTAAGACCAGGTCACACTGGAGTGAGATGCACCCCAAGTCTAGTAAGGCCAGTGTACCTGTAGGAGGGAGGTTCGGACAGAGAGAGAGATATAACAGGAGAAGACCTTGTGATCAAGAAGACAGACTAAGTGGCGCGGCTGCAAGTCAAGGAACCCCACAGACTGCCAGCTGCTCCCAGAAACCAGAGGGAGGCCCGGCACCGGCGTGCAGCAATCAGTTCCCGTCACTTTAAGCCACCCAGTCTCTCCTGCTGTGCTGCACGGGTCTTAGGAAACTTCTAGAGCCACCTTCTCCCCCAAGAACATGCTCGCTCGTGTGCTAGCTGGATTCCTCTCCCCAGCACCAGAAACGTATCTCAGTGCTGTGTGACAGACTCAATAATTCAACCTCGCCTAATTATCACTGGAAAGAAAAAAAGAAGAAAAAACAACTCATTCCCAATACCAGAATACATCTTTTTCCTGAGACAAATGAGGATATTCCAACTCACAATCACGACATTATAAGATAACCACTTAGTAGAGGAGGAATAAAGAAAGACAAAACATTCACAGTAGCACCATTTTAAGAACCGAATGAGCGCAACACTGAGGTACCCACCCTTCCCTGAGCTGTGGGTGCCAAGTCAACCCTTCACTCCAAAACACCCTCCTGTTCTGCGTCTGTAACCTCTGCCCACCTCCACCACTGCTGCCACTGTCCCCACTGTGAATCTAGTCTTATCCACTCCTTAGCGTCCGTAATTCCTGA